>NC_087128.1:1212121-1515151 GCF_030705265.1 Helicoverpa armigera
TCTTAACAGGTAATAAACTTATGATACCATCGTTATACAGACACCAGCACATGAGGGGTACTTAGATTTATTACATCGGCTTTTCCCGTAGAGACGGCTTGACCGATTTGGCTGAAATTAGAGGGGAGGTAACTTAGACCCGGGAGGTTTTAGGATTGTTTTTGTCCCCATCAGGCTACGGGACGCGGGTGAAACCGCGGGCGAAAGTTAGTTCTAAATAAATTCCAAAGGTACAGCTACGATACACGCTTGTAACTTAGGCCACACATACCCCACCTACACACCTCTGTCCTTCGCCGATACCTACCTATAAATGGTTTCTACGCAGCGCAGCGACTAGCATTTTCCGTAACGATGATTTTTTTTTATTGATTGTGAATTTATACAAGTGATATTCAACTTCTTTGGTTCAGAAAGGGTTTTGTAGTAGTATCTATTCTATAATCTAAAGGAAAATAAAATTAAACTGCTTGAATTGGTATCAAAAATCGGATTTATATTTCCGCTGCTGCAGTAGGTTAATGTCATTAACAATTTGCCAGGTTACAGAAGTGGCTGCACAGCCGGTATCAAGCATAACGTGTACTTTTTATAACAATGATACATTTTTTCAGACCTAATAACCTAAAACTTACAGAAACTACCTACAAAGATATACAGGTAAAGCCTAATTATCTACAATCGTCAATAAGTTATATACAGATATAATAACAATACAGCAATGTTATATACACTTACAATTTAATTAGAATTATCTGTAACCTGAGAAACTTTGATTTTTCCTACATTCGGGGCAGTACCATTTGCCTTTAGGCGGTACCATGATACCGACACACTCGAAATGGAACCATTCGATGGGACAGCCTTCAGCGTCGCACGCGATCATCTCGGACACCTCATCGTATGGACATCGACAGTAGCAGTATACACTCTCGCCTTCGCGTGCTTCCCGCACGGCAGGCCTCTGGAACGCGTACGGCAAGCTGGAGGTCCCCGAATTCAAATATGTGGGTGGTGGCGGCACGGAACTCTGACCGGTAGGCTGATATATTTCTAAGTTCCCTTCCTCACTCGAATCAGAGTCACTCGACTCCATAGATTCCGAATTCATTAAGATACGCGGCGGCTCGGGGTCAGGAATGGGGGCTGTCAACCTAATGGGGTCTGTGTAATTGTACAGTCTGCTCGAAATCACAGTAGATGGTACTTCTTTCTTCGCCTTGTGAGTCACTGGTGACGGCAAATCTTCTTTCCTCCACTCCAGTTTCGGAGGCTGTTGCGGTTTTAATGCAGCGACTGGAGTGTGAGGCTGTGGCGCTTCTTCGTCACTAGAGTACCCGTAGAACTTATTAGGGACTCGTCTCCTTTTAGATGCTCGTTTGTTTTCGGCCGAAGATGCAGATGAGCTTACTTCTGCCACGATTGGGCTAGGTTTCGGTGCTTCTGGGATTTGTACTGTATTGGATTGTAAAGATATTGTTATCTTATTAGGAATTAGAGGCGCTGGTGTCTCTACTTCAGATTTTGATATGATGTCTTTAGGAATGTTAATTTTTATGGGCCCATGCTTTTTGGAATTCTTGGATTTCTTTTTCTTTTTGCTCTTCTTCTTACTAGCTGATTTCACTTTTACTTCAGGTTCCTCTTTGGGTTCTTTTTCTTCTTTCTCTTCCTCCTTTATAGGTGTAGTAGGTCTACTAGGCTCGCCAGATATTGAACCCGCGTCTGAAGGCGCCACAGAAGAGAGATTCATCAGCTGATTACGTTTTTCTTCGTACAACTTGTTACCTATTCGTTGCGGATGCTCATCATAAAACTCTTCATCTGTTTCACTTTCATCAGTGTCGAGATCTGTTTCCGCAATTGGAGGTTCCGTTTTTTCAGGAATCAATATAGGTGTTTCAGATACTCCCATCACATCAACATTAGAACCTGTGCTGCATCTCCTGTTGGGTAACACCTTTTTAAGACGTCTGGTCTTTTTCTTTTCTTTTTCATTTCCAGAGTCGTCTGACGAATCTGAATCCGAGGAGCTGGATGAAGATGAACCACTGCTAGATGAACAACTGCAGTTAGAACCACAAGAGCAGCTGGAATCGGAATCGCTGCTGCTGCTACTAGTTGATGATAAATCACCACGTTGTTTCT
The DNA here is from genome assembly GCF_030705265.1 of Helicoverpa armigera. Classification (NCBI taxonomy): domain Eukaryota; kingdom Metazoa; phylum Arthropoda; class Insecta; order Lepidoptera; family Noctuidae; genus Helicoverpa; species Helicoverpa armigera. Next base: position 1,214,270 of record NC_087128.1, read on the forward strand.
TGGGAGATTTTTTATTTTTCTTTTTAGTGTCACTACTGTTGAACAAATCTTCATCGCCATTCATGTCAGTCGGCACCAAACAATAATCGTGATCAGATTCACAGACATGTTTTCTGATTGGTACAAGTGGAGGCGTTTTTTCTTTTGTCTTTTCAACTTTTGCTTGATATTTTTTGAAGTTATCCCATATGTCCAGCACCTGCTGCTCGTTTGGCTTCTCGTCAAGGGTCTCAGTTTTCTCCTCTGTCTTTTGAGTCACTGTATTATCATCTGTCCGATTTAATTCCGTGGACTCTACTTTAGGACCGTCTTCTTCCTTTATCTTTTCTTCTATTTTCTCATCTTTAATAGTTGGCGGAATACCGCTATCTGATTCATCACTACTATCACTTTCTGAAAGGTTTAGTGCCGGTAAATTCACATCGAGTAATAGGGCGTCCTTATCCTTTAATTTCTTCTTCTTTTCTTTTTTGGTTAGCTGCTCAGTTCCAGACTCAGCTTTCGGCTCGGAAGTTCCAGCTTCCTCCTTCGGTTTTATATCATCCAAATCAATAATAGGTACAGGGTCTTTAGATGTTTCTTGTAATACTTCAATTGGCACAGTAGGCTTAACTTCATTCAAATCTTCAATTATTAATTTCTTTCTATGTTCATCTAAATGTCTGTTAAGGAGTTTTTTGGAAACAAACTTCTCAGTACAACCTTCTTCTGTACAAACATGGGGAAACTCATTAGAGTGAAATCTTTTATGAACTTTTAAGTAAACTGCTCTTGTAAATTGCAAACTACATTCTTCACATACAAATATAGCAGGAGGTGTACAGAAGTGATAGACATGGGGCCACTTTTTCTGTAAACATTTCTTACACAGCACACTTTCAGTGCCATGTTTCCAAAACAAGTGATTGGTTATGTCAGGTTTATTTCTATATGCAATGCCACACCGGTAACATAAGTGGTGCAGTTTATGTTTCCAAACATGATTTGAGAGGCGAGCTTGATTGTGACAAAGTTCCAGACAGACATCACAGGTATGATGAATTTTTCGTAGGTGTACCATCAGTCTAAATGGTGATGGAATAGCATCTACATTGCACAAGCAGCATCTAAACTTAATCTCATATTCAGAATCATATGTTCCAGGACATAAATGACATATTAATTCACTATAACTATAAAAATTAGATTTACACATTACACACAGTAATATAGTTTTTTGATGCATTTTACGATTATGTAAGTAGAGATCTTTATGGATAGCAGTTTTGAAATAACACTGAAAACACTCAAACATATAGTCATATTGAACATCATCACACTTATCTACACTGTCATAGGAATCCAAGTTTATGTAAACCAAATTGAGTTCTGAGGCACCTGTCTTCAGTTTAGCAGTAATAGTTTCAGGCATTAGCTCCTCCGCTGTGATGCTGTCCACAGTAGCTGCAAAGCGGTGCTGTGCCACCATGTGTAAAGCTAGTTGCTCACAATTGACTGCAATCTTCCGCACATGATTGCAATATATGCAACTGTGGACAGTGGATGACAAAAACACTTTCAATAGATCTTTCAGTGGATACTTATCAAGTGGCTTATCTAGAGATAATTCTGTGACAGGTATAGTAGGTTCTTCCACTGTTGGCTCAGCAGGTTGCTCTAATTCCATTTCTGGTTCAGGTTTGGGTTCTGGCTTAACATCTTCATTTTCATCTTTCACCTGGATGTCCTCATCTGGTTGCAAAGATTCTTCTACCTTCACCTCTGCCGGTGGTGTCAAGGGTTCAATTGGTGGATGTTCAGTTGGTGACTCAGCTTTAGTTTTAACTTCTTCTTCTTCTTGTATGGTGGTATTTTCATCAACTGTCAGTTTATCACTTACATCACTATCAGAAGAGTAATCACTTGATGAATCTTTATCCAAAAGTTCCTTGGGGACCCTCACTGTTAATTTGGGTACTCTATTGAGAGTGTTAATATCTTCTAATTTATTATCATAAATTGTAGTTTTCACAGTGTTTTCTAATTTGATTTCAGGTGGTTTAGAAGCAGTTTCGAGATTGTTATTTAAAAGAGTTTTCAGTGTTGTCTCTTTGTTATTTTCAAAAATTGTTGTTTTTACAAATGGACTGTCTGCTCTGTCACATATTGTCATTTTAATTGATGGTGTTTTAGGGGGTCCTGAAAGGTCAAGATGTGCATCTTTTTCATATCGTTTTGGTGGTCTTCTCACACGTGTAGGTGGCTTTTGAACTTTTTGCTGTCCGATTGTAGGGTCTACAGTAGAATTAATGATGACAGGTGAATTTGCATTGTTCAAACTTAATTTTAACTTGATACCACATTCCTTTTCTTTCTCTACAGGAGCACAAACATTTTCTTGCTGCTTAGTTGGTGATGGTTCCTTGATTGGTTCATTAACTTCATCAGAAACTGAATCACTTTCATCAGAATGTTCAAAGCTTTCATCACCATTCGGAATTGTTGGTTTACTTCTGTCAGGACTGAAAACTGTTTGCTGCACTGGACTTGAGACTGGCTTTGTATCAGAACTCTCAAGTTCCATTCCTGAATCAACTGTGTTGTCCTTGCTAGTTGTAATTGAACTATCAGAGCTGATGCTTGTATCACTAACAACTGGTTCACTAGTATTTGTATCAGGTATAATAGCTGCAGTCCTATGTGTTTGAGATGTGACTGTCTCTAGTTTACCATCACAATTGTCTTTCCGATCAAACATAGGTTTTGTTGGTTCTTTTGCTATACTTGTGGGCCCGTTACTTGAAACTTCATTGACATTTTTAGCATTTTTTATGCTATTTGTTTTGACTGCATTCTTGCTAATAAGAACAGGCACAGGTTTTGGCTTAACATTATTACAATCATGGTTGAAAAAATCATCTTGTTCACTGCATATTTCATCACATGCACAGCACATTAAATACAAAGTACCACTGTAGACATTGAAGAACTCTTCTTTACTTTCATAGCTAAACTCTTTAACATTGTGTTTATTTGTGAGATGAGATGATAACTTCTCAGCTTTTGAAAACATACCCAAACAAAATAGGCAAATATGTCTGTTGTGTACTTCTCTCATGTGAAGAAAGAGATTCCAGTTCTCATAATACGTTCCACAAGCTGAGCACAAATAAACTTTTCTAGTAACTCTTGATGGTCCACTGGTATTAGGTTCGGGACAAGGTGCTGCCTCAGGGCTTAGCGCAGGCTCTTTTGCTTGTGCTCGACACACTAACTGGTGTTCTTTCAACATGGCTAAGGTTTTAAATGACATGGAACAGCACTTCCGACACTTAAACTTCACCATCGGTTGAAGACCCAAGCTCTGTGCATATTCTTTCAACTGGGCTCCCTTTTCTGCTTTACCCTTTTTGAACTGTAACAGCTGGCTTTTAGGCACAAGCCGAGGCACTGGTTTGTCTCGTTCATTGATTGCATCACTCTCTGCTTGTGATGATACATTGTGAAATTGACTACGATCTAAATTCTTAGGAATAAGTTTGGGCACTCGGGGCACTGAGTGTGTAGGTGTGCTGCTATCACAAGGTTTATTTGATGAAGGCTTTCTTTTCTTGCAGGCGTTATAGTACGGAAGAGAGTTATCGACAAAAGGTCTTTTGCCAAGATGTATTCTAAGAGGGTTGATGCGTTTTTTGAACTTGTCGTCGTTGGAAGTGTCGGCGGGCTGCCGGCACTGCTCGTACGGCTCGTCGGGCGGACTGGACGGCTCGCCAGCGAATTCGTGCCCATTTGCGGTTAATTTCGCTGGCCGATCGCCGTATAAGTTTGTCAATGACGCTGATGTGTTTTTATCGTCTTTCGTATTGACAATATTACCATCTTCCATAGTTTTCTGGAAAAATACAAACACGTGCTTTTGACTACTAGGAAACAAAAGACGCTCAAACAAGAGGAAATCGAAACATGATTTGAATTATCATCGTATCAACAATAATATAAATATACAATCTGTACCTCGGAATTCGTCCGTCCAGCACGAGTGCAAGAATAAAGATTTGTTTCCATGCATCCGTTTGAACAGAGCAATCCTTACATCAGGCTTAGTATGAGGCAGCCGCGGGCTGATCATTCCCGTAAAATGGCGTCACTCCGCACAGCGAGGAATAGTGATATCAAAAGCGTTGTTCTTTATTTGTACCACTCAAATCACAGTTCACAAACATTTTTCAGGTTTTAAATTGCACAATTGAACACAAACAAAACCAAATTAACCCGATATACTGTTTATTTCCAAACACATTATCGAAAATCGTAGCGTATTACGAGAAGCTAATTCATGAACCATAGACTATTTTTTTTACTTCTTAAATTTTATTTTTTTAAACTTCTTTGACCAAGCATGGCGCTAATCATGAACACGTGGTTTTTAACCATAGACAGAAGAAAAACTATATAATGGAAAAATAATTACTTCACAGTGGTTTTTACATTATTTGCCTGAGTTTATTCAAAAAAACTTTATTATAACAAAATCGTTGGATGTGTGTTCGTTTGCATTGCACAATCAATCGCATTGTGTATGTGTATCCGAATTTCACATAAACCTTTCACTTACTAGTGATGCTCATTCTATTTGTACTAAAAACTAAAAGATTTTTAGTCGATTATTTCAAAAGGACTTATTTATTGAAAATGTAACTATGGTAGAAAATTCAGGTAAAACTAAACAAACTGACTTAATGTTAATATTATAGATTTATTTTCATGATAAGGTCCTTATCCATTTACACATAAATCTATAAATGCTTTAATTTAGACAAGTGTATAATCGACTAAAAGAGTAGATACTTCATCTCAATTTCCCAACCTACAAGTTTTTTTTTGCAAATTTGTCAAGAAGCTCTTCGTTCGAAGTGAGGGTGTTAAGTTTTTATCGTTTTCTTTAGTGAGATTTTCTTTTCTTTTGGTTTGTTATGTAGACAATGCAGATGCAAGATGATGTCTGATCAGTTTAGAAAAGTAGAACCATATTCTCCGAAGTCCTCGCCGCGAGGAGCGAGGTCACCAGTGGTTTCTCGTCAGGATTCCTCTGGAACTCTCAAAACTACCATCTCACTCGGCAAAAACCCGTCTATAGTGCATAGTGGACCATTCTATTTGATGAAAGAACCTCCAGGTAGGTCTAGCTACGACGCACAAAAACTGGTGTAATTATTTATTTACAAGCAATACATTATTGACTATATTTACAGGAGAATGTGAACTCACAGGAGCAACTAATTTAATGGCTTATTATGGACTTGAGCACTCGTATAGTAAATTTAATGGCAAAAAACTTAAAGAATCACTATCTTCCTTCCTGCCAAATCTCCCTGGAATCCTTGATGGGCCTGGACAAGAGGATAATAGTACTTTAGGGTCGGTGATAGCTAAAAGGCCTATAGGTGGTAAAGAATTACTACCACTAACAAGTGCTCAACTAGCTGGGTTCCGGCTCCATCCAGGGCCATTACCTGAACAGTACCGGTATGTAAGTGCCACCCCACCAAAGCGACACAAGACCAAACACAAGAAACATAAGCATAAGGATGGGGTGCCCCCAGGACAAGAGACACCACTTCAAGGTAAGCAACACTATTCTGCAGCAATATTTATATGTACATGCTTATATTTCATAACATCTTCATTTGTGTAACAGGAATAATCTTGAAACAACTCAATCCATTAATGAAATAAGTAAAATCTTATTACACTTTTGATTTGATATTAATGTTACCTGTTCACAATAAATCTTGTATTTCTTAGTAACTGGAACCAAACTCATAACATATCCCTAAACATAATAAAACTTGCATATCACATTAATTAAGGTTGTGATGAATGTGAACTTGACTTATTATTTGTATCAACAGACTCCTCCAACCCAGACACATATGAGAAGAAACACAAAAAGCAGAAACGGCACGATGATGACAAGGAACGTAAGAAACGGAAAAAGGAGAAGAAGAGAAAAAAGCAGAAACATAGTCCCGAGCACGGCGGTCTCACGCCGAGCCAGCACCCAATACCTTAAGCTATTGTACTTTAGTATGTAAGTTGAAGCTATTGAGCCCAAAGAGACGCCATATAGTCTTATAACTCAGTTACACTCAAGTATGGGCTGCAACCAAAAAGGATTTATCTCAATGTTGACTAAGGGTCAGTTCACACCGAGACGCGACGCGACGCGACGATACTCAAAGAGGCCAATGATTTCGCGCTGCGCCGCGCTGCGCCGCGCGGCGTTGCGAGACGCATCGCAACGCCGCGAGGCGCATCTTTTAAAATCGTAGCAGGACAACGCCTCGCTGCGCAGCGAGGCGCCGCGAGGCGCAACACATTTAATAAGTTTTGAAACTTTTGGTAGTCCATTTTGTAATAATCATAAAACTTTTCTGGATAGTTGGCAATGTGGTCAAAAGACAAAGTATGGAATTCACCATGAATTCTTCTATTTCTCCATAAATTATGCACCCAAATACTTCTGTGTGATGTCTTCTTTTTAATTTTATTTTTGTACACTTCATCCTCTTCCTCTTCTGCAAGAAGTCCGATTATAACAAGATCCCAGTCTATCATTATATTTTCAATTGAGCACTCGACCAAACTGCATCAATTCTAAATGAATTCTGGACGGAAATAGTAGAGAAGTCGCCACAGCGGCCTCAGGCTGCACCTCGCGACGCCGCGCTGCGCCGCGCGAGGCGCAGCACCGCTCTTGCACGTCGCTCGTCCGGCGATGCACAGCTACGTCACGATACGTCGCGCTACGCCGCGAGGCGCCGCGCGGCGCCGCGAGGCGCAGCGCTGCGTGGTGCAACGTAATCTGAATTCTCACAATGTAATGTGTATCTTTTCGTGTAGTGAATAAAGTATATTCTGAGTCGCTCTGTGAAAAATGTGCGCGCAGCGTCGCGCCGCGTCGCGTCTCGGTGTGAACTGACCCTAAGGTGTTTCTGGTGACTAGGCTGCAATAACTGTATATAATTGTATTCTATGTAGATTTTTTATTATTCACTTTCAGCTTAACATTTACCACATGAGTCTCAACTATCATAGTCTTTACTCCTTTTTCAAATTTTCAGGCAGCCATCACTCTGAGTAGTATTAGATATAGAATTAGCTACAAATAAAGGTGTCATTGGGAACAGATGGAAGATTGTTTATCAACAAGAAAGATAAGAACTGAACTGTTAAGAATTTTTTGTAAGAAATAAATGGTGATGGATGAAAATGTTATGTGGACTTGCTACAAAACAGTATAGTAAAAAATATGTCTTAAATAAAATAGAAAGCTACAAACGATAATTGTTTTACAATTAATTGAACAAATGATAATTGTTTTGCAATTAACCATAGTTTATATTTCAGTATTCTGTAGTTTTCAAAAACAATATTTGATTACAAATTATCTTAATTATTATTTTCTTTATGGCTTGAGTTAGCTGGTCTAAATCTTGTTATAGATAGAGTTCGCCAAATCTAATGGCCGCTTGCCTTTGGAGCATCTCCGCCGCCCGCTGAAGCAGATATACGATATTCTGAACCGCCATTATCCTTGGAACGAACTCTAGCAACTTAATGTTTGGAAGGATAAGTTGTATGAAAGGAGTGTACTGTGTTCATAGGAATAACATTAGTGATGTATGTTAGCTTAAGATAACTCCCGTCATCTCTTTGGGCTTGACTCTTATGGAATTAAGTTATAATTAATAAACATAATACAGTAATGAAGATTTAGTTATTTTACCATTTTCTTAGAATTCTTTCCATATTTTCAGAAAAGCCATTGTAAATATTCATATCATACATCATTTTGTTTTATTTTATGTGTAAGAAGTACCTACCACTCTCATAGACGTAATAAATTTGATAGAATGTTATCATGCTGTTTTATTTATTGCAGTTTGTTTAAATCCATTTACCCATGGCCAGTATTTTTACTACAGTTAGATATGTGATATGAATGAAGTAGTAGATCGATCAATGTCCCAAAGATCTGAATAATTGTTGCAGTCACTTTATTTTGTAGTTCAAACAAAGTTTGATTAGAATGTAATACATATTATGATGTATTGACATAGTATTCTAACAATTTTTTTTGCTAGAATACGCTGCATAGCGATCGATGAGTTCAGGGTCATTGTTGGTTTATTCATAACATTTCAGTCGATATTTTGAGCGACAGTGTTAGCTTCACGACTGTGGCAAACCGTAGAATTCCATGGTTTTACTTGATTCACTTTCACTTGGGGTCAGTAAGCAGTGGTGGGATTTGCGTAGTGACAGAAAAGGCTACGTGTCGCTGGTTCGATAAATATTTGTGTATCAGGTATAGGTGTACCTTTGTAGGTACAAAGAAACAGTGCGTCGATAGTCTAAGATGAAAATAAAATAACACATTCAGAGCGAAATTTATTCAAAATATTCAAATTTATACAATATTAAGTCTGTTTTCGCTTCATATAAAAAGACAGTTGGTCATTCATAGTTAAATTGAAAACAAATAAATTAGTAATGCAGCACCAAAATACATACATCGTACTTAAAAAAATTACGTTCCTACTTACAAATTATACTGACATTGATCTTTACTAGGCAGGTCGAAGAAACTGACTGTATGGCCTGTCAGACATCCACTTCAGCCTGTATATGGACACTTCCTCTTACTTACATAGACGATTCAGTATAATTCCGCCCATATACAGGCCAAAGGTATGCCACGCTAAACGCAAAAATAATTGAACAAGTTATTGACCAAACACGCAGAACTTCGGTTGATATCAATGTAACGATACAAATTAGCGGCAGACTCTGGCCAGAGTGATAAGTCGGTGGTGTCAATAAGGTCTTATCTGACCACAGTCAACAAATGCAAACAGACACCAATTTGTATAACGAAGAAGTCTGATCGGAAAGTCCTACTTGTTTGGCCAGTACAGAATTGACTATAAAGTTGTAATTAAACGCGCCATAAGAGTAACATTTTAATAAAAAATCTACAGATATACAATACATACATATAACACGCATACGTTGTACATATAAACATCTGACAAGCGCGTCTCTACGGCTACCCGCATTTCCAATTCGTCTACTCGTTACTACGATACACATAGTTTATTGTATTACTAATACATTTTGGTGCGCCATGGCACTGTACGTTAAGTGAGCATCACTAACAACTATATTTATATATAAGCGACAAGTTCGATAATCTCCTGTACATCGTTAGATAATACATACTACGTTTTACTCAGTTTTCTCCCTCTAACTCAAACTAGTTCGAGATCTAATCAAAATGTTCACAATAAAGTAATAAAGAATGCCACAGTAACAAGATTAAAATAATTTACAATGATATCAGTACAACAGCATGGTAACTTTGTAGAATCGTGAATAAAAAATCTCGAAATATAAAAAATACAATGGTCAGTCCCACGAAAACTCCCGTCTTCGAGTCCCTAATCCTATTGGACGTTTTACCTTCTCAATAGACTATCACATAATTCATGGGATACAATTTTGAGCAATTATATTACAGATAAAAGCATTATAAATAATTAAAACCGCCGGAACAACGATCTGTGAACTAATATAGAGTTGCATCAAAACTTAACTATTTGGATTTGTGATACCAATGGCAAGTAACAAATCGATCACTCCAATTGTGTTATTAGTAACAAAGCGAATCAATTCGGCAAGCTAAATAAAACTTACATACAATACCTATACAGAAAATACGAACGTAGTTAAAATAAATAATTATTTATTAAAATTAAACAAAACATTAATTATACATATTATCATCATATATTACAGGGAATATTCAATTATAAAAGCGATTTACAATAGTTATATAGCGGTTATACATAATACAACCATATTATTTGCATTAATTAGGTTACTCTACAACATTTTTGCATTGCCACGTTGGGCATGCAAAGTACATCTACTGATTCATACAAAAATGTTGTAGGTTACCAAAAGCATTGGTTCAGACGGGGCAGCCATAGCATTTAATCAGACTCATTTTCTTAGTTTTTCTTGAACTATCCAAAATGTATTTATCGTTAAATCTAATACACATCGTCCGCTATCGCGCCTGAACCAACCGGACATGAATATCTTACAAACGGTAAAAGCGTCGCCGAGCTTTCACCTAAATGACTTACGGTTACATTCCTTACGGAAATGCCAACATTTTATGGAATAGTACTCATTCGCGAAGTCTTCAGTTTGGCTATGTTAAATGTATAGGCGCATATGATGTTTTTCCCAGACTTCGTGAACAAGTCTACTTCTTCACTCATACATATAAACGTCATACTCATCTCTTCGCCTACAAATCTTAAATTGTTAATAAAAACATGCGATACATTTTAGTTTGCTACCGACCATCAAAAATGTATCGCGTGCCACTGATGCGAAATGTGAAAATTATGATCAACATAAAAGGTCGAAATCATAAAATCTCAAGTTATTAGAATTAAGAAAAAAGAAACTCAAATTATTATGTTGAGAATGTTAAATTATTATCGACTGAATAATTCAATGTTTGACATCTCCTGCATACATATTCTATGAAACATATTTCTATAGATGAATGTCATAATATATGAAAATGATATTTTTTCTGTCGGTACGTTTGGGTCAGTCCTCACCTACATGCTTCGTTCTGCGTTCCATTTCAGTGTATCGCGCTATCGCCGATGTCGTAATTCGTGTTTATTGTCACAGGTCTTTCAACAACGCGGACTTGGCATTCTTGAGTTTGTCCAGTCGTTTCGTGAGGTGGCTGTTCTCAGTCTCCAACTCCTCAACCCGGTTGAGAGCTTCCCGAGCCTGCAATTCAATAATCAGTCTTATTATTTTGATACAAGATTGGTTTCACGTAAATGGGTTTGGTAGCGTTATATACAGTCATTTATATTGGATAGCCATTGAGTTACAGAGCGTTTTATTTACTGTTTTAGAACGCTTTGGTATAGTTTGACACATACATGCAGAAGGGGTAAAACCGGCAGTATTTACATGTTTAGTTAACACTTAGCGGTTGTTTGACATTGCACACACAGTTGGGAGTGTGGGAGACGTTTGATCGTGTCAACAACAGTTGCGTGTTTAGGGTAGCACACTCTATGAGTAAGTATTCGCGACTGTACCGTTAACTGTCGCCATTATTGATAACGGCCCAGAAGTCAACGACTTCCTGAAAATCAAATTATAACATGTGTGTATTATATAATGTGACTCTTATGTATACGTTTGGAGCCTACATTTGGTCATTATGTAGGAATATTTTTGCTGTGATATTATCTGCGTCCTCGCACTTGCGTTAACCGACGCCCATGGGCGAATTTGGGCTCGTAAATTCACCTGTGTTTCAGGAGAAATGGTATGCATTTTTTAACAATATTATATTTATTCCTTAGCATCTCTCTCCCTGCATAGTTTATTGGCCCGACCCTCGGCTTTAGTTACCTTTCTTTGCAGCTGCCTTTGTTTGTTCTGGTGATGACTGCTCGGCTTTTCGTTTTAGAAGCACCTAGTACAAGTTTATGTTGGCTACGTCTCTTTACAGTCGCTGTCTTTTGTTCCAGCCTTGTTTTTGTCATTTGCTGGTCTGTCTTTGCTGGTTTTTGGTTTCCGCTACTGAATCTGGGAGTAACTTAGTACAAGACATACCTATACCTTTCTCCGCAGCCGCCTCCTCTCCTGCATTAGCTGATCTTTGTGTGCTGATCCTGGCAATCTTGCTTTACTTCGGCTACTGATTATGAGAGATTCTTATCAAATATCTTAGGGACCTATATTTATTTTCTACTAGCCTGGCAAATATAATGATTTTTAGTGTGTGGTACATACCTCTCTCTGCAGTCGTCGTCGCTCCTGCTTGAGCTGGTCCTCGTGTTCGTCCTGGTGGTCCTGCCGCGCCCGCAGCCGCGCGAGCTGCGCCTCGAGGCGCGCCACGTGCGCGGCCTGCAGCGCGGCCTCGGCCTCGGCGCGGGCGGCGCGGCCTTTAGCCTCCGCCACTGACTTGCGGACTGTCTCCACTGAAATCGATAAATTGTATTTGTGTAATATTTTGAGTGCTGTCTAAAATGTTATACATTTACATAAGGGAAGTATATTAGAGAGTATGTTATATAAGTATATAGAGGTACGTATACGTAGCTGGAGTCAAGCGCGGATCCAGTCCTCAAAAAAGGTTGTGGTCACAGCTACTAGAAAATCGGAACTAGAAACGGCTACTAGAAAAGTACAAGTCGGAGCATGAAAATGCTCATTAAAAATTATGCAAGTCTTGAAGATCCAAATCTATTTCAATCAATCAATAACTTCTAGTAGCCAGTAAGCGAATATAGGGACGGTTTGAAGCATTTGGTGCACTTCTCAACTATTACCAGTGGCGGCACCCAAAAATAAAACGACAAAATAAAATTACGAACCAATCTAATAATGCTAAATATGCGATTAACGATATTTGACTTTTTTTAATATATCTAAACGCATATTATGTATACTCACTATCAGTTCCGTCTCTAGCTTATGTATCGGGTGCAATCATTACTAAAGCGCCCCTATGTATGGAAAGATTGTGAGTAGCTTTGTTTTTTGCGCGAGCGTAGCAAGCCGAAACATTTTTAGATTTCGTCGTAGTTACCAAGTTATAAAACCAAAAGCGAAGACACGGTATAAAACTGTACGTTGCGCGAGCGCAGCGAGCGCGAAATTTTTGAGCTCTGTGCCACAAACATACGCATAGAAATTATAAAAAAAGTACTGTGAAATTAAGAAGCGAGCGCAAAATTTTGAAGTCTTGGGACACGAAATCACCCAAACAAGTAAAAAAGAAGCTACTGCTAAGTGAAAAAACCGCGAGCGAAGCGAGCGCGAAATTTTTTGAGTTTTGGAACAAAACAGTACCAAAACAACTAAAGAATTTGAAATAGTGACTATTGTAAATAATAATAATTTTATTGTAATAGACAGTTGCGTTGCTGGGAAGTTTGTTTTGTTCTTCACCGCTTCTTCTCAACCAGAAAGTGCGTGTCGTGCGTGAAAGAGGGCGTTATGGGGGGTGCTACCCTTTTCTACTTTCAATTTTAACTTAAACTAATTTAACGTTTTCGACATTAGACTTAAACCGTAAAGCGAAGAAACCGCGAGCGTAGCGAGCGCGAATTTTTTGAGTTTTGGGACACAATAGTACCTCAAAAGCTGTTATAAAAAAAATATGGTGACCTCGAATTAGTAAACAACAGTCATAAAATTAAATGCATCAAAAAAAGTCTTATTTTGTTCCCTAGTGTTATCATCAGCTTTTCGATTTCAAAAAACCGTAAAAGTGTGATGTGAGAAGTCTAATAAGGTTGTGGGCATGCCCATCGTGCCCACAACGGTGGATCCGCCCTTGGCTGGAGTTTAAAGGGATTTTACTTAATGGTGTACTGAACATGATAACTCCGTATGTTAAGGACTACATAGGTAGAGTATACATATATCGAAGAGCAATGATGCAATATATTATAAAGTACTTCAAAGAAGAAATAAATGTAACATAGTAAGTAAAATATCTCACAATTTCCCCACCGGCAGACCCGTAATTAATAATAGCATATAAGTTGAAATACTGACGTTCATTCTCGTACTCTTGGTCGTGATGGTTGGCGACGCCGTTCTGTCTGGCGGCTCGCTCCTCGTTCAGCTGCAGCTTCAGCTTGCGAACTTCTGACTCCAGCGCCTGCTTCGAGCTCACCAGCTTCTGCAACCGCACGTCTGGAAACGGAAACCATTTCAAAATTAGATATTTGTGTGCTGGATGGATGCGGGTTGCTCATGACTGAAATGCTTAGCGTTCGCTGGGGAAGCTTACGTTCAGCAGTAGACGGCAATTGGCCGTTATGACGATGATGATGGTGTGGTAATCAGGGGTGTACTGCTTGCATAATGTTAAGTGCAAAGAAGAAACTTTTTTGCTATTCACGAGTCTTTTTTTGAAAGTTTGTTATGCTTTGATATTATCAACTAGCTTCTGGCAGCGGTTTCACCCGCATCCCGTGGGAACTACTTCCCGTACTGGGATAAAAAGTAGCCTATAGCCTTCCTCGGTAAATGGGCTATCTAACAGAAAGAAAGAAATTTTCAAATCGGACCAGTAGTTCCTGAGATTAGCGCGTTCAAACAAACAAACAAATAAACTCTTCAGCTTTATAATATTAGTATAGATGAAAAAATTACAAAGTTTGTTATGCTTTGATATTATCAATGAAAAAATTATAACTTTGTAAGATGTCTTTACCTCTTTTTATAATTACTGAACAGCTATTACCAGTACACACATAAATAAATAAATAAAAATCCCTCTCTCTGCTTCCTAGTATTGGCGATTTCCACATATCATCTACTCCGGGTACGATGCATGTGCCTTTATCATAAGCTATTGTGTAGAGCAACATACCGAGCGTCCCCTCTCCGGCGTCATGCAGCAGCTGCTGCGCCTCGTGCGTGACGAGCGCCAGCGCCGGCACGTCACCCATTGCTTCCCCAGCATTGCCTCTCGCAGCGGGCTCCAGCGCCGCCGCGTCGATGAACGCGAAGCCCGCGCTGGCGGCGGCCGCGTCGCGGGCTCGGACCGCGTCACGTGCGAGTGTGAGTGACGCGACTACTGACTCGTGCTCGCGGCGTAAGCGCTCGAATGCTGAGCATTTCTCCTTGTGCTCGCGCTGCAATTGTAAAGTTAATTTTCAATAGGTTTATTGAAATTAAAATTTAAAAAACCCCCGACCCAAAAAAAGTACGCAATAATTATGACAAAAGGTTAAAAACGCTAAACCCTATAAAAAGCAAAAAATAACTTAACACTACGTAAACTAAATTTTGTCGTGTCGGGGGACCGCTCAAATTCATTACTTTAGATACGTGGTTTTTTTTAACGAATTTTGTTATTAGGTAGGTATCATTTGATTTATGTAAGTATTTATGAAGGTAAAACGCGGTCCCCCGACACGTCAAAATTTAGTTTACGTAGTGTTAAGTTATTTTTTGCTTTTTATAGGGTTTAGCGTTTTTAACCTTTTGTCATAATTATTGCGTACTTTTTTTGGGTCGGGGGTTTTTTAAATTTATAATTTAATTTTATTTCATGCTTTTTAAAGGAGCTCCTTAATTTTTCCTTCTTTCATTTAATTTATTTTATCTTAAGTTGGGGTCGCTATATGCGATCTCGGCCAAAGGAAGCTGTTTAACAATCCTCATGACAAACTGGCTCTGGGAGAATTGCACAGATTGAGAAACAATAAAGATTAACCTTTGGACATTCTAGATTTTCAGCAAAAATATAAATCGGTTTATCCGTTTCATTCCGACATTCCAGGGTTTCATCCGCCACATCCCATTTCCAGCATCAGGTTCTCGTCAATCAGAAACATGAAGAGAACTCGTCAAGACAAATTCAACAAGCCCAAACTCGATGGGTTTACTAAAAGGCAGTTCAGGGTTACGTCTCCTACCTTCGTGCCCTAACAGCAGACCAGCTCAGTGGTTCCAAAAGACATTAGTGTTTCAAATTTCAGATCCCACATATACTTGCAAGTAAACTGAGCGTGTAACATTCCTATCACATCTAGCAAACGAGCTGATGACCTTGAAGACCTGAACCGATTTCCACCAAACATAGCTAAGAACACTCCCGACTGACATACCTTTTAAACAAAAAAAACCGCATTACAATCGGATCATCCGTTTGGGAGCTACGATGCCACATACACACACACACACACACACACACACACACACACACACACACACACACACACACACACAGACACGTCAAACTTATAACACCCCGTCGTTTTTGCGTCGGGGGTTAAAAATAAGGTTTTTTGTTGACAAAAATCCTAGAAATATGTATATGTTTTGGTGTTTTGATAAACCACTTGTTCAAGGAGGTTCTGTTTAAGACTCTTGAAGACAGATCAAAAAGAAAATAAACAAAGATCGCTTAGCAAAAAGGTTATAGCGCTAGCAAACAATACGATTTAATAAGTCAGGGCCCAATAGCGAATTAAACTTGCACAGCATTCCTTGGAATCAAAAGACATCGTATCCATATGCACTTGTCCACAGCTAGCGCCAAGATGGATATGTGGATGGATGGTAGTATCAAATGCAGCTCGTTGCTTTGAAAAATTATGCAACGAGCTGCATTTGACCCTACACCCCTCATATGACATATTTTTTACACCTCCTAAATTTTCAATTACCTATGAACTAGGATTTTTTTTCCCAAAAGTGGCTATGGAATTGTTCGAAAGAGTTAGTGAGAGTTTCATAAAAAAGGGCTCCAGGAATAACATGAATAGGTTTTATTCTGTAAAAGTTTGATTCATTTGATAATTTTCCAAGTAATAAAACAGATTTAGTGTTGTTACCTGTAGTTGCGCATACTCCTCGTGCAGCTCCTCTATCCTGTCCTTGAGCAGCTCGAGCTGGTAGCCGAGAGCCGCCTTGTCGTTGTCCAGCTGCGCGTTCAGGATCATCGCCTTGCGGAACTTCTCTTCTACCTCCTTCAACTCGTGCTGCAACGGACAATAGAACCATTTAGAAAACTGACTTAGGCAATCTGTTTTCGCATTCAGTAAAAAATTATAACCCTTCTGAGTTCTTCTTCTGGTAAATTGTCTTCTTATTCCTTCATCTAGGTTTAAAATACGATATTCGCAGGGATACAAAATACATGATAGCTCTATTATCGACCAATTTATTGTGGACTCAACAAAGGACTCTTTTGGTACCAAGAAGACAAGATTAGTGATCGCTGCTATTACTTAAGAACTAGAACTATTAAGCTGCAGGTTTTCTGACAATGATGACTGTCAAAGTTCATCTGTCTACCCTTTACTTTCATAACTATGTTGGGTTCAGCTTCTAGAATAATCAGATGTAGCTGAGTACCAGGTACCAGTGTTTTACAAGGACTGACTCAACCCCGTTACTTGGCATCAAAAATCTTATAAATAAATTATCTTTACTGTAGCATACCCTGAGGTCCTTAATGCTGAACCCATCATCGGCGGAGTCCTCAGAGCTGCGTCGTGGTGAGTGCACGGCGGGGCTGAGCGCCGCCAGCCGGGGTCGGCGTCCCACTGTCTCTGTAAGCAGAAAGATTGCATTTTTAGGTCACAAAACTTTACTATATTAAAAGGTTTCTTCTGATAGTGACCTGCTAAATAAATAACCGTGACGAAACTGGCCTTAACTTTATGAAGCAGTTTATGTTTTTATTAAGTCTTGTATACGTGCCAAGTTTATCCAACTAAACTATAAAGAAGGCGAAGATATTACATAGACATACATACATAGGTTAACAGCTCTTTCAATTTTCAAACATTTTGATTGATGACCCATGTAGCAAGAGCTTCACCTCATTTAACCACAGCCTTACTTCTTTTACAACTTCTAACAGAAATACCTATCTCTTTAAGGCAAAACTGGTGTTGGCACAAAACAGGCGTTGTCACAAACCTGGTGTCTTCCCCGCATACATATCGTAGGCCTTGTCGGCATGGTCCTCCTGCTCGCGCTGCTGGCGCTCCAGCTCGCGCATGCGTATCTCGCGCGCCTCCGCCCGCGCCGCCCGCCGCGCCGCCAGTCTCTGCTCCGCCTAGAACGATACAATATCAAGGTAAGACACAAAGTTACGGGTCCAAGAGCCGTCAGACCACTGCTCAAGGTTTCGGTACTTAGATTGATGGAGAATACATTACTATGAGTTCCTAAACAAGGCCTATGTGCTCTGTACTATGAGTACACAGCGGTATACGATCTCTTATTATATGTTCAGTGCGTCCCACAACGTCTACCTTAGCAGACTGAACAAGATAAATTCAGATCACCCATGATTCACAAATTCATTTGGCAAACATAGAGGATATCGTAATACAAGTTTAGTTTAACGGCTGATTAATTAACATATGATATTTGAAAGCGTTGCCAGTGAGGCTGCGTTTGCGCAAGGCGTGTGGGCGAGTAGTTCTCGTAAGTTACGCATCTCCAATTAGCGCGGCCGGTTAGTGTAATCTGCGCGAATGCGTACAAGCTGCTAAGTGGATTATACTAAGATATTGCACATGTTGTGCTGTAAATTAACTGGCTGTCCTCATGTTGTTTGTGTGTGTAACTAACTAATCCAACTCCTTTTTTTCTACCAGGCACATTGAGTTCCTAGAATCACATAATGAGTGAACCATTTGCTTCACAGAAGCTTCCTATTGTTAGTGTTTCTATTGATATTTATAAATTCTGATATCCGTATCTACCGGATGCTTCTAAAACGTGTTGAATGTATAAATATGCGATGATGTCAGGTTTTGAACAATCACTGTCTGAAACGCAATACTAACAAGAGGACTGGATCTATCACTCAACCTATCAGTGTCCACTTGAGGACTCACGCTGACATGTTTGTATCTATCTCTGGACTCAATAAGGCAATAAGGGTTCGGCTTTCATCCTAACTATAAGATTATTGGACAGCTTCTGAGGACTCTTGTCGGGCAGAAGCTCAGATTCCGGCCATAGGACGAATTTTGTAGTTGTTATAAAGGTGGTTAAGAAAAGACTACAATGTCTCAAGATATAAAAGACTCAGAAGTAAACCATCGTTTTCATCTAACGAGGAAGTGAACGGTAAACACATACTATCTCATGAGGTGAAGATTAGCCTGTCATGCTGTCACTCAAGAACCAGGTTTTCATAAGCAAAGTGTGCTTAAGTAGATAGTACTGTATTCATACAAAGAGCAGTGTTGACAACGTACAATGCAGTTAGAAATCCTAAAGCGATCCGTTTACCGCGATACAAAACAACGCCCACCATATAATTTGCTCACAATCTGATACAATAGCATTTGTAAATAATAGGCAATTTAGTACTGAGTATGCATTTGATACGTGTGACCTAGTTTTTAATACGCCTAACTGAGTTAGCGAACGAACCGGTAAACAAGATGTATTGCGCAAAATTCGCATTGTTTTGACGCGCATTAGGGCTGAGAGCTTTGCCAAATGATGGTAATTAAAACATTACAGGATTACATAATTCTGCCACAAGAGAGCCATTAGACGAATAATTTCGCAGGGTTAAATTAGCGTGTTAGGATGGCGTGAGACATGATGGGGTCGTAAACTATGGCCTGGCGTGGGCGGCGGGCTTGCCCCACACGCTCGGCTAAATACTCAGACGGTCACATATCACATCCATCATATTATACTACACACAATACGATGTCGGGAAAACCCTGTACTAGACACTCGTGAGGTGTCATTATATTAGAGGTATAATTAAAAATATGTTATCGCAGTTTTGTACCCGAATATGCAAGGAAACGTCTCAAAACACAGTAGTCCTTATTTACGCAATGACACAGAAATGCCACTGAATATATTCAAATTAAACTTGCAAAAATGTATGCAGAAATAATGTAAAGTGTAAAACGTGTTGACATTCAAAGCATTATGATGCGAAAATGTTGCGCAGTGACATGGGCGTAAAGTTTAAAGTAACAGTTAGATGCGGGTGACGGGAAGCGGTGGCGTAATAGTGCGATAACACTGCCCTTCCTAAGTTCGCATCGCACTCGACTATTATTACAGCCTTATCTCCCGTCTTCCGACCATCACTTTCTACGGTAGTGCAGTCAACCAGGAATTTTTGCATTACTCTGCAATCGACACTAATATTGTAAAGAGGAAAGATTTGATTGTTTGGCATGAATAGGCTGAGAAATTACTTGACTTATTACAAAGATTCTTTCACTATTGGGAAGCTACATTATCCCCGATGAACAAAGACTATGTTTTATCCTAGTACAGCAAGAAGTTCTCCCGGGACGCAGGTGAAAACCGCGGCCTAGTATAGGCCTTTTTCCGCGGTTTATGTATAGGTATATAACATTCTAATATCCGCGGTATTTGACATTCTAATATCACCGAAATATTAAATCACTAAAGATTTGGCATATGAGTCAACTTACAAAAAAATTATAAAACTGGGTAAGTATCGATAAAAACACAAAGCAACTTGACTTGGACAAAGCATCGAGACGCAAAACGAAAACCTTAAAAACAAAAGATATCACAATCGGTTAATGCACGAATCGATTACAGAATGAGCTCACCGGTGATAACGTAAAAATGTGATAAAATATGTTCTGATTCTGAACCAGCTTAGTTTAAAAGATATACAAAAGACTTGTCACACTACACCATAAGAACAGGCTTTTAAACATTTACATAACAAAATATTCATCAAAAATGTGATTCACGCCACATGGCAGTAAGTAAATAAAATGTCTGTCGGTGACATCACCCTTGAACACAATGCTTTGAGGATACGAAGGTCATTCCCCAGCGGCCGGTCCTTGCAAACACGTGGACGCCATCAATTGATGAAGCTATTGTGCCAAATGAGGAAAATTCGCGTCAAGTCGATGATGAATTAGAGGATTTCTAGTTTGGACAACAAATTAATAAACTAGTATTAGTGCATTAGAAACCGATTGACTAATTGAATTGTAAATACGATTGGCAGCTATTGACCAGCAAGGATAAACAGAGGTGTTCGGTGTTCCAGTTAGAGGGCGATAATCTCGAGCGGACACGGCGACAGCATGCCCTGTTGCTACTGTTTACCAATATGTCTACATTTTTATTGCTAGAGCACTTCAAAGTGATTACTCTTTCAATCAATCATAGGTACTTATCTTTAACTCTATGCACCTTATGTTATTGCGGTTTCTGATTTTTCGCAAAATGCAAGCTCATTACTTATTCAACACTTTTTTGCTTCATTTGACACGCTGTTTACATTTCCTGTAATTGAACGATTGCTCAACGAATGCAGTGTAATTCATACTAATCACCTGTTGCATAATTTTGAGAATTTGGTCTTTTCGCATTAGGAATTTAGAATGGAAGAAACAGTGGTCGTTTCGAACAAATACGCGGTCAGAAAGTCGTGACGTGCTCGCTATGGCACAAATTTGGAACATGTCTTTGGAATCGTAAACAGAGTCATTTGACTGTGAAGAATGATCGTCATAGTTGTCGAGACAACGGGTGAACATGGCGTGACAAATCGTCACTGTTGCTTAGCCGAACGTTAATTGTTTGTGTTGTTATACAAACACATAACTCAAGGATGCGCAATATGGGAGCGAGCGCAGAGGGAACCTGTCATCAACATATTAACTAAAGCATATCACAAGTGTTGAATGAAAACATCCTAGTTATTCTATTCAATACATACTAGTCGATGATACAATACTGTTTAAACAAAACACTGACGAGGATAAATATTTAGCACATTCCAGACTACCTTATACCAATATTTAAATACATGGTCAAGAACCAAAAGTAATAACCAATATATTATTATAAGAACCGTCAAAGTTAGATAATATCAGGACAACAAGGACAATAAGGACATAAGCAAGGCGGTTGTGGTTGACCAAACAGTTACAAGATCCGTGTAATTAATACCTACGTTCGCGAAAACTTGCTCGAGACATTCAGTATTATAATCAAGGCATAATAACTTACATAAAGGATCAAAATACGAATGGACAGACAAAATAACAGCTGCAGTGGTGCCATCGCGAGCTGACTGCCGATATGACGTCACCAGAGACGTGACAACACCATCACATAAATGTTCATACTGATGTCATGTGTGTAGTGACCAATATAATGAACGGATTGCCACAAGGGCATGGGAACTATAACTCTTTGCCATTGTGTTCAAAATGTCTGGGTATTTGTTTAGAGATGAGAAGGTGACTTACATAAAGGACCAAGAGATTGCAGGCGAGTGCTAACAAGCTCTCCGGAAACGTCATATCTATGCAATCTAGCAGCACGAGGTCATCTCACCGCAACAACGCGCGATTGCAAACTATACACAGATCTAATCTGACCACTAGAGTATCGTAACAACACAAATCACGCAGTCACGACGATTTTACACATCAAGTAGCACTTCATGTGGTAACTTGTGTGTATTTTCCACAAAACACTTGAAAAGCACATTACTTACAAAGTGGCAACTAAAGTAAACGATATTCACCTGAGACAACTAAATTCGGCGACGACCTTCAAATCGCTCAGACCGTAGCAAAACATCAAGATAAGATAATTCTTAACTAGCTTTGGGGCCTTTACATTAACCTTCATAGTTAGTATAACTACAAGTACGAGTTCTTACGGTAACTAAGGGAAGGGGACTCACAAGCTTATGAACGTGACTCACCTTTAAATCAGTTTTGGAAACGGAAAATACTTCGGATATGGCATGACAAATATAAAATTCAAAGAAGGTTTATGAGGTCAACACTATACAATTTGCTATACGTACATGGTTTTGCTGATCGCCAAGAATGCCAACTATTGAAGGATTTTGGTCACCATGCGAATCTCTGCGCAAATCTGATAACACTAAGCTTTGGTTTTCTGAATCACTTGAATGGGCTTCACTGTTTTTGCGACCGTTCATTCTGGGTGACCCATCTACGCTTCCATTAGAGTGTCCATTAGTAGCTGCAATTTTTTCAATATCCTTATTCACAGTTTCATTGATTGGCAAGTGTGAAGGCTTAGCCTCTTCATGGCGTTCGACGATAGTTTCGTCATCAGAATCTCCAAAATCACCATCAGTGAAGGCTTCTCCGCTCTCTTCGTCACTATTGTCAGGCGTAGCCAGTTCAGAGCGCTGGCCCATCATTAGCGTCACTGATTACCTGTCAGGTACTGTTGCACTTATTCGTAGAACACAAACAAACGGGGTGGCACACTGTTTTCGAATTCTCACATCTGCCGCATGCGTCAACAAATGGTGTGTGTGCGCAGGCGACTAGATTGCAGCATCGTCTCTGCCGCTTGAATAGAAAGGAAGGACGCAATTTTAACACTGTGCTCTTCTCGAACTGCACTCTATTGCTAATCGCGATAACATTTATTGTGAGGTATAATAGCTTTATCTTATCGCCGATGTTTCCACTTTATTAAACGCTCCTTGACCAACATTCTTTATTCGCGAGTCAACTGCACTGCTGTTTATTATGATATCAATAAAATTGTCTTTAGACGCACTTGTCACAATGATTGTTTATGTTTACGTATCTCAGTGAACAATAGAATTGAGTCACTGGTGCCAACGAACATAAGTTATCCGCGCGACGGTGCTTGTAATTGCCGCGTTAGGGCCACTAACACGCGTGTGGTTACGGCGACGTCTGCGACCGACTGCGAGTGACCGCCATGCTTGGGCCGCGTATCACACTGCAAGCTATCGTTACGTTATGAAATAAATGCCTTGTCAAAATTAATGAGGAATTACTCGAAGGAATCTATCACATGGAAACATGTGTGTTCCGGTTGTAATAATTCATTTTGATATACTATCCATACACCCGATGCGTACATAAAGACTGGGCTTTGGAGTCAACTGTGTTGAAGATCAACGATGCCGTATTAGATTTGCCATTTCTCTATTGTAATGCATACCATCTTGCATTGTATTCATACAATGTGATTCGATATGTTGTATTATCGGAATGACACATAAACTACAATATTTCGTGTGCACGGGGCATTGGTTAATTAAGCATTGTAAAAACCTGTTAGATATATCGTAAGGAAATACCGTTGTAGAGAATAATTACCAAATTAATCGTTTCCCAGTAATCAGTTGAAATCGACAATTAAAAAATCACATAAAGTAAAACGCAGCAAGGCAATGCAGATCGGTGTGATAGTATGTAGGTTAAAAGTGCTAGATAATTTTACTAGAATTAATGATATTGGTTCGCTAAGTTATTAATACACACGTATTAATGTGACCAATGACATAAACAGTAAAATAAATTTAATAATAGTGACATTGAATTTATCACAGGAAAAACATGTAGCAATATGGGTCGATAAGCAAACATAAGCAAGTCATATTTATTTTTATAATGAGAATATTAGCGAAGCTCAGATTCATTTAAAAAAGCTTCCGGAAAAAAACATGACCTGTGCTGATGTAGAAAAAGAAAAGTATGAGATGCTTAAGCTAGTCTGCATTTAATTAAATTTTTCATGACTGAATCCATTCGGATATGCAACTCAAGTGATTTGTTGGTAAATGAACTAATTACTTAAGGAAACTAAAAGATACCTTGCCATTTTCTCATCAGATCAAACTTCTACATTTCAACTGAGCACTCTGGTGCAAAATAAATAGCTTTCACAGAGCAGGCAAGATTGCCTCATCCGGGAAACGAACTAATGAACATTCAACTCAGTAGCAGTTGAAGAAATGCAGTTTTCTTAATACCTAATCATTGTGAAACTTGTCGTCATGTTTTAGAGCTTTTTTATGAGTTCTGCTGCAACACCTTTCGATTTCAACAGTAGGTAATAAAATTATACAACAAGGTGCAATTCGCGCATAATCACTTCTTCAAAAATTTTGGTAACTTGCAGCAGGTCTTCTGATTTCTTCTTACTGCAACTATTTAGATGAGCATTAGGTAAATTGAGTATCAATAACCATGAGTCTTCATCATTTAACTCTATTGCTTTCATTTAAAGGAGGACTACATAAAGTTTTCGCATGACACGAACGCCTTGATCGAGGCTGACTAGTATAGGTTCTGATTTTAGAAACACCAATATGTTCCGTGAGCAGTAACGTTTACGAGCTAGATAAGAAATCAGCAAAGCAGTAGGTAAAACCTGGATTATTACATCAGGACACGCTAATAGATACCTACCAGCCGTATAAAGGCTCAGGCACGTTATAGGTAAGCAGAAGGAAGTCAAATGGTGCAATACAGTTACGTATATTTAGTTGCCAGCTGATTAACCAAGCTGTATGTTTAGCGGGCTATAAAAAGTCAATTACTAGAGTTATATTGCATTGCAGCACCGAGTTTTTATATAGCGTGCCTGTAACAAGGTGTTGCTAAATAGGGACCTCTCACTGAGCGAACCAGCCAGTAATGGTAGATTAAAACTAAGGCAAATATGTTGATAGAAAGCCTTCAACGCCCCTAAAAAGTATCCAAAGACAGTAGATAGTTCTCAGAGCAGTTAGAAAAGCCAATTCGTGTCTCATAGAATAAACATCAAATGCAAATCGTCATGCAACTTTTATGCTTATTTAGAAGATTATGCATCAACAATAATAAAATAGCTAAGGTCGAAAGTTTAAGGTCAAAGAATGAAGGTTAGGCGATCTAAAACCTGTGTTGTCTATTTTGATAAGCCAGATTTTCTGCAATCTTTTCGACAACAGTCTTGGGATATGAAGACCAACGTTTGGTCCTGCGGAACGAATTATTTATATAACAGACAGCTTTCTAGCTTGTAAGGTAATATGTATTATAATTTCCCGTTGTGGTACTAGCGTAGACTTGCTCTCGGCCCCACAGCGGACCTCAGACAAAGGGGCAAGGACGTCACGGCTTCGCTGGCCAGCACAATGCCTGCCCTACACATCTAATATTAAACTAGACTCTATAAATAAGCATAGCAGATTCGGTCCTTATAATTTATTTTCTTGTGACGAACAATGTTAGGCGGATAATTATAATGTATTTAATTGCAGAATATAGAAAGTGTGCTAAATTGACGTTTAATTGGTTATCAATCGAAGATGAAAATGCTAATAAAAAATATTACAAATTGGTTTCTTAAATTGGATTATTGCAGTGGATTCTACACATATTGGTGGGAAAATAATAGTGATTATTTTAATAAAATTGTTTTAAGATCAATATGGTTATTAAGGAACAACTTAATATTTTCTGGTTATCCTATAAACGTACTATAAACCACGTTCCATTTCCTTGTTATTATTTTTAAATGATAAACACCAAGCGTTAATAGTCATGAGATCATTATAAGTTATAAATTATTTAAAGTGCAAATTAAAAACGTCGCATTTAAAGATTTATGCATGTTGTTGATTAGATTTCTGGTCGGTCATAACCATAAATATAACTATTCATAAGAAACGCGACAGTGAACACGGCAAGGATTTCACTATTTATTTCTACACTTCAATTAACATCGAATCGTCTCGATACAGGTATTGCACGCACGTATCAGCAGAGCGCACTAAACCGAACCACAAACAGACAAACACTGAAATAACGACTACTACACAGCCGAGTAAGGAACGAACGCAAGAACTGCGCAAACGCAAGTTGACCGCACGCGTGAAAAATAATCGAGATATCTGCCACGCGACTGCTGTACTGCAGAGAGTACGTAAAAACCGATTGCGGACGATTAACTGTTAGAAGATCGAACGGGATCGATGGACGGCGAGGTGCGCACGCGACGGTACGCGGACGTAAATATCGTGACATTTGCGACGCATCCGATGCTATGGAACAGTCGCCAACGCACGTGAGATGCGCTTTCGTAATAGCAGAGGTGAATGATCGATGTCTCAGCTTTTTATTGACGACCGAGTATTTGATGATATTTTAATAAAATTCTAGAACATCGCGACATTGAACTGGAGCATATTCATCGTCAGGTTTACAAAGTCAAGTGCTTCGCTAATAAAATAAAACGATTGATGGCATAAACACAACACAGCTTTAGTTTTATCGATAATATTAAACAACGGAGACACGCAGAGTCGATTAACATGACGATTATTTCGCTCTAAATCAAAAGAAACGATAGGGGAGCTCGACGAGATGGATTTATTTATAGAATGATTAAAATGTCCTGTGTGATTCATGAGTGAGGCGCCTGTGTTGTGTGGACCACACGCGTTCGTTTTTATTGCAATGAAACGGAATGACACGAGATTGTGACAAAATGTCTCATATTATGCAAATTTTTGCTTTCACCGCGGTCACTGCGGACCAGTCGTGATTCTCTGTACTACATCTACAAATCATTAAATGCCTTGTGTGGGTGCCGTTAAGTCTTTTGTTGCATAAACCTGATTCAGTAATTGTGTACTTGTATATCCTTATCCGATGTTGTAATACTTCCAGTCTCGTTGATTATGGTAACAATTATCCAAATCCAATTGCAATTATGTAGTTTAATGAGAGTACCTCATTAGCAAATGTGTACCTAGCTTCCAGAATACGATGTAACGAATACTTAGTTAATTAAAATTACTAGAATTATATCTACTTAGGTAAAGCTTATGTAATGCGGAGCTATCATAATAATTTTACTTCAGAATGTATGTAATATAATATACAATACATTATGAGTACTTAAATCTAAACAAGCGGATACAAGCAGAACTCGTATCATCCATTTAGCTAGACTGTCACTATCAAGTACTTACTAATTTGGGTCTAACTAGACAAACAATCGATCGAGCCGAGGAGTCTTCGTCGCTACTGCTCTCCAGACAGTCAGACAGAGATGGCGAACGTTGAGGAGGCCACTTGGGGGTCTTCTCCGAGCACGGTGAGGGCAGCACCAGCGGCGGTGGCAGCCACGAGCCCTGGCCGCGCCACCAGGACACCAGAGCTGGCGCCACTCCCACCACCATCGCCAGTCCCAAACGCACCATAGTGCAGAGTCACAACCGTCACTAACCAGCCACAAAACAACAACACAGAATTCTCACAGCGACATAGTCACGCACTAGGAAGTGCCTGTCGCTCGTCTAGTGCATTGTTCTTAAATAATAACGTCTATTTTCGATCGATGCAGTGTCACACACTTTCACACATGCAATGTGTCACCAAGCCGGCGAGCGGACGAAACGGATTATCCATCAACGTGTCACCGCCAGACGAACATCACACGTGCGCGGGCCAAACTATCGTTTACTAATTCACATAAACACGATTGCAAAATTGTTTAGCGAGCTCAATGTTAGAGGACACCGACGCATAGCCGCACAACCGTCACGAAACGCATCATGCCAAACGAGTGAGTGGTCGCAATCAACTAAGTAATTATCTAAGACACCGCGACCGCTAGACCAGACACCCGGAGCAATGAACACGCGCGAAATCGAACGTTTTCTTAAAATTCTATTGAAAATGTCGAAAGTTGAATCGTCCGGGTGCAGCTTGGGACGGTGTTCCCTCGCGCTCGCAGACAGTCAAGTGGCGGTCGTTGACGCTGGAGCCCCCCTCTGCCGGCCGCCCAGACCGCCCCTCCAGCCGCCCGCCCAAAAGGAACAACCCCCCTGGCCCTACATGCAAGAGAATGTCGCGCGAAATGACTGCTTGCTGAAAGGGCTTCTTAGAACTGAATATGGAAGCTGCACACGTTTATGTTTATTTTTAATCCCCGCGGAACTGCGGCGTGCCACCAAATGATTCAACTTTCGGTAGGTACCGTTAGCGCAATCTGGTGGCATAAACTAGGTCAGACATGTATGCAATATTCGTAATAGCCAATAAACCATTTGTAAGGAACATTGTAACTGCATAAAACAACGCTGTAAATTCCACTTTACAAAATTATTACATAAACAAAGGTTTAAAATAGATGTTCTTTACATAAACCTGACTGTAAGACGGAAAGAACATACAGTCATTACACACTACGAGAACCTCCTGCAGAAAAGATATAATAATCTAGTATTGAATATGAATTTTAACAATGGTAAACTTTAAAGGCCAACTTTCTAATAGCAATCTATGTGAGATGAAAGGAGCACAAAGCGCAAAGCATGCCAGATAAAACTGCAAACAGTGGGCGTGATAGTCAGATACAGGACTAACAAAACATATAGCATTTACAAACTATAAACGCACAGGATTGGCCGAGAGGCGGCACTGCATCGGGATCAATACACATAACCTATTTTTAATTGACACTAATTGAGAACATATTTGAACTACACAGTGTTGTGGATTTTGTCAAATATTACATGGAAAGTACCCAAGTATAGAAGGGACAAATTTTAAAATCCAAATGCTTTTATAATTGCAATATTTTCCCGAGTTGCATCAGCCGGGGAGCGAGACAGAGGGGGATGGAGCGCAGACGGATCGATGCTGCTGCTTACGTCAGCAAAGCCCAGACTAGGGGCGGGCAGATACAAATCCTATATTAAATTATATGTTAGTACCCCTAGTCCTCTAGAATTTGATTACTCTTTGTTTCCAGAAAAAGAAAAATCAAGCCTTAGAACCTCTGCTTTCTTTGTGGGATAACGTTATTCATGCCAGTCAGAGAAGAATCATGAATACAAGTATTTCTAATGCTTCGTTCTTAGTACACACTGGTATTACAATGAGGTCTCAAAACTCATTAGAATATTTGCATTACTAAAGAGCAAGTAATGGGGAAAAAAACTGGTACACTTTATTAGGACCATGCTTAGTTGTTGTGCGTAATTATGGAGTACTTAACTTATCAAGATTAACTTCTTGAGGAAAACCGACGAAACGAGTACAAAGAATGCGGAACTCGGAATACATACATAATAATAAGCAATTATATTTTCATTAAAGCAAGCATGCTTCATGCTCTGCTTTCAAGGCAATAACATTCTATAGTTAAAATTAACATCTAAAAAACCGTATTCGAAACGATCATCTGTCTAGCCTTTGCGAACTATGTTGGGGTCGGCTTCTTGGGACTAGAAGCAGATAAGAAGAAATATCTAACTTGATTCATGTCAAGAAATACGTCAGATACATACTTTTTCATCCTTCTTATCAGCAGTGTAAGCTGTCTACTTACACTCAAGTTACTTGGTCCTCGCATATTCTAAAAGAGTATTCCATACACAGCGTATGCATAGTAAGAGGCTTTGTCCTTACATAATAGGAGCCCAGGCTTCGCGAGGCTGTGGAAGTAGGACGCCGGATCGATCAGGCACAGGGCAATGACCTCCCACAACCAGGTGCCAGCTGACCTATATTCTGTATTCCCATTTTACAATACTGCATGATTTATTTGAACCGGAGGCTATAAATTATAGTTAAGGGGTTATTTTAGTATGTTTGTCTCCAAAATGTACAGTTTTAATCTCCTTTGAATAAGCGATATCAAGCAATAAACACATAAGATGAGTTGTGGCATTGATTTGCAAAACAGCTAACATAATTGAATCTGCCGTTGCAAATGTTGTTAGGTAGTAGATTATACTCATATGGCGTAGAATTCAGTATCAACTAGACAACATGTCGTCCACTGAGATTTATTATTTCCGTCAGGATCACATTAATTATGGTCTTTTATATTATGTTTTATGTTTATATACATTTTGTATATAGTATTTTATTTTTAGTTTTGTATAAAGATAAGTAGCTTAAGTTTGTATATATGTATAGTGTGTACATTAATAATTCAATAAAAATGCTTGTTATTCCTATTATGGTTTGTGTGTTGTCTTCATAAAATAATATTTTATGATCGTTTAAAGATTTAATCTAAAAAAAAGATCCATACTATGAATTTTGAAATTTGCCTTTTCTAACGCTTGAAGCAATTATAAGCAAACCCAAAAATGACATGCCAATGAAGAGGCTAATGATAAATCCATCCATCAAATTCTCACTTGACCTTATTAGCCAATGGAAAGAAACAGAGTACCAAAAAGACCGAATCTGAAAGCGTTGGTCCTTCCTCACTAAGTAGCATAACAAAAGCTACTCAACAAGTGCCAATCGGTGTAACGATCGAGCACCAGTATTACTATAGTTGGTAAGCGGCTGTAAGCCCATGCGCGGATGTTGTAGGAAACGTTGCAGTAGGTCAGTTGTTTCCGCGAACTAACGGAATTGCTTGCCGACTTGGCGCGTGCCTCATCTCGCTGCATTTTACAACAATGGCCTTGCTGAGAGTGCCGCGGAAATCGATTTAGATCCATTCATACGAACTCTGTCGTGGATTCGCTAATTGCGAACTGAAGATCTCTGCTATCAGTGATCGTGAGGTCATTCGTTATGATATACAGGTCGCAATGGTCTACAGGAAGATGTCAAGACAAAGGAGAATAAGAAATTGTTCTTGAACCCTTTTTGTTCTATCATCAGGATTTATTGTTCCGACTCTCAATCAGAGCTATCATGAACAAATAGTTAGCATACCAAGTTATTATCAATACGACTGCCTATAATTATAATAGTAAACAAATTCCATCGATCAATAAACTCCTGGTTGACGGCATTATGATCGTCAAGTGAATCAAAGCGGCCGTCATACAAGCCACCTTATAAAGGAACGCGCGTCATATCGATGTTTCCATTCGACCCACTCCCGCTTAGCAGCGCAGTTATTAGATTAGCAATTTGATTTGTTAATTCAAGTTTTCATATAGGCACTACATTAATCTTTGATCGTTGACACCTATGGCATCTTTTAATTGTACAAAATTCCTTAATGTTGCTCAAGTTCGTGGGTAGTGGAAAAGCCTTCTTTTATTTCTCTCTATGTCCCTGTTAAGGGATACCAGAACCACGGACAGACAAACGATGGCCAAGATAAGAAGCCCAGAGAACATCGTGACCCTCAAAACATAGGATATGAAGCTTGAAGCAACAGCAATGCAAAACGAACGAAATCCCGTAAGTAAATAAAGACTTCGCAGCCCTAGCTAGCATTCCTGGGGCATAGCGACCGCAATTAGATCCAGATTAGAGACTAGAGCGTCTTGCAGCCGGTGCACTAGTGTCGCGAGGGGTCCCGACACTCGTACTCTTGAGTTGTCGTAAATAGCGCGAGCGACCGGGCCGCATCTATTTTGGCGTCACGTCTTTTTGTTTCGCACCACGTTCCGATGCATGCTGTATGCGCTTGCGCATAAATATATTCATGTCATCGCTTAGGGGTGGTGGATGATTTAAAGCTGAATTTCGTCAAAGGAAAGCTTCTTTAACTCTGTTGTTGGCTCTTCTCATAGTATATATTGGTCCATGGGTTCTTATTGTTTGTACCTCTTATACGACTTTGAAAGAGTTCCTCTTATAAGACTTTGGTCACAAATTTTTTTGTTACTATTACAGCCTTTTTATCGTCCCATTGCTGGGCACAGGCCTCCTCTCACACGAAAAAGGAACTAATATTATAGTTTTCGGGTTTGTTAAGTTCATACATGGCCAATGGCTTGGAATTTTACACTATGCTGGCATGTTTTAAAATTATTTAAATAGGCTTGACTATTGTAAACTTAGTAGTTGTAATTATTCCATTGATAAACTGATAATAAAAAGATTGTTTTATAATATAAGGCGATATTCAAATATTTACAGAATAGTCACATACTAAAACACGTGTGGTTTTGATAACTTCAGACATACGCACGAAGTAATGGTTGAATGTTTTGACTAGTTGCTTCTCTCTATTACAACTTATGAAACATATCATTAGATATTTAAAATAGATAAGTATTGTTTTACAAAAACTCGTCAACTTAGAAAGAGACTGTCACCTTTCATTCTTCATTACAATTTACGAAAAGAAGCACCTAATTTCCTCCCAGGTCTGAGACTTTTTGCAAACTCTTACCCTTATCCCAATTTTATTTGGGGTCGGCGCAGCATTTTTTCTGCTTCTTGCAAGTAAATTAAAAATGTATTACTTTCTTGCACTCCTAGAGGCAACCCTATTGATCTCACAGCTCATAAAACAATAATCGTCGAAATAGATGGACACACCCGATCAGTTCTCCGGTATTTCTAGCACATACTGGATTTAATTCGCAAATATTTTATATCAGATCAGCCGATACTTCGATTATTAATAATTTATAGATTCAATAATATTGGGTTACGTACCGCTTATAGATGTTATTGGCCACCTCAGGTTATGTTATACTTTGAATGTTCATGTTTATTTAATTTTCTACCAGAAATGATATAAAGGGTTGATTTATATTCAGTGTAATAGCACGAGCTAGGTTCAATACGAAAGCTAGGCAATTTCAGAAGAAGAAGGTGTGTTCTAAATAAAGAATTACAAGCCTTTAGGATGTTAAATTTATCAAATAGCAGTGAATCTCTCCTCAAAAAATATAGTGCGCGTGTTTCTAATTGGTAGGGGAAAACATTACGATACATCGATCAATCGACGCGGCCTACCGAATTAAGCAGCCGCTCTTTTGTCAGATATCCCGTTCCAAACGTTCTCTTTCATCATTACTTTCTTAAAGATTGAGATTTGGTAAATAACGTTTTTAGGGTTCCGTTAAACTAAGAACTCTAATTGTTTCGCACTGTCTATCTGTCTGACCGTCTGCACTAGAAAGCTGGAATTTGGTACAAATATGTACATTGTACATCAATCACGCTGTCAAAGTACCTAACAGTAAAAAAGTGGAAATTTTTTTTTTTCCTAAAGTGTACTATAGCGTGATCCCTATATTTAAATTAGATTCCAGAGCTCGTCTCTGAAAGGTGAAGACGTTAAAGTCAGTCGGCCGCTGAGGTGTCGCACGCGGAAGTCTATTTCGATCGCGACTTATTTTACTACCACCATTAACAGGTGGCAAATTACACAGTGTTTCGAACTTGTTAGGCTAACAGTACAATATTGGTAAAATTTTGATTAATTGCGGAATACATTAAGGCGAGGAAGTGGTCAACAATAATTCCATAACCGGCACGCGCATCTAAGGCGCCAAAAGGGGTCGGAGCGTCTGAGCGGGGCGAGGATAACAATACGCGCGCTAGCTTATAACTAAAAGCCGTAAGCGACAAAATGGTTTTGTAATTTTAATATTTAGAAATGATAATTTAATAAAAAATCCTACTACAATTTTAAAGAGTATGTATATACTCAACTACTAAAAAAGTTAAGAGGCTTAAATCGGTCCCGTATGCCCATAATATGTGAATCTCTTTTTAAAAAGAGGTATGTTTGATATATTTTTCTCTGTTATAAAAGTTACCTAATCATGTTTCTACAACTAACAAAATAAGGTTTATATCATGAACTTTCAGGTAACCAAGTTGTATTTTGATCCGTTTTGTATTTACTGAGAAAAATTGACATCCTTGGCGCCAAAAATTCCAATTCGTCCTCTTAATCTGTTTTTTTTTTTTCTGTAGAACCTATCTCCTAACTTTATTTCGAAGCATATGTTCCCGATGAAGCAGATCTATTTTTTCAGCCCTGTATGTATTATGCATGAAAACCGAGCTATGCTAATATGATGAATTGGGAATCTCAGCAACATTCCTGTCCCATAAGTCATGTGCATGTGATGCAAACCAATTGTGCAACTGTTTTGTCTACTTCGTGGACAGTGAAGTTGATAGTAATCCCTAAGGACATATTATACCTATTCTAGAACCACCTTTTTTATTTTAACCAAACATCGATAAACAGCCCTCAAATCAATTATACTAATATGTCAATAGCAAAATAGCACATCTGTTATTTTTCCCAGAGCAGTACATTGTTGGCACAATGTGCGGAGTTTTGGTTTGTCGGGTGCGAGGCGGAACGTCTGCCAGTCACCACAGCGGGCTATATTCGACGCCAGTGCTACAGGTGAGGCGAATTGTGATTAATAACAATATTTTATTACAAAGCAATCGCTGTCGAGTGTGTTATCGAAGTGCTTCGCGCTTATCGGGAGTTATCAGACGAGAATCAAGTTAGTTGGTCATTATGGATGTCATAGCTTTGTATTGTTACACATATGCAGTGCACATTGAAGTATAGTTCTTTTAAATAATTTATTGTGAATACCTTATCCATTTATAAATTGTTGTGATAAAAATTACTATTTGAACACCACTGTGTTAAACTATTAACAATCCCCAAGTGAGTAACTTACAAAGCTAAGTTTAGAGTAGCCAGAGCCATCTGTTGGTGCATTCCGAAACTTTTCGACGCAACAAAATTAATGTGGCTGCATAAAATTAACAGTGTTGATGCATTTGACCTCTAGACATGCAGCAAAGAAGCCTGGGCTCTTGTAATTGGCTCTGAGAGATTATAATTCAAGACAGAAGGATTAATACCTCACATGTGGAGACACATGTCAATAATATGATTATCTGTCTGTGAGTATGTAATCCACTTATTTGCAATTATTCAAAACAAGGGTATGAGGAGACGAGGAGTAGGCTAATCTTGTTCTTTATAGTATTGGAGAAAAGTGGCGGGCAGAATTCAGTAAGGTATGGTTTCTATTTTACACATCACTTTGAATTCTTTCTTCATTACATTTTACACACATATAAACAAATCTAGGCATTTGTGTAATGGTATGTAGGGTCTAATTTACCGACAAGGACATCAGTTTTTTTTAAAACAACTGTACTTGGAGTAAACAGTTGTTTTATGTTAATGTTGTCAGAATTTGGACCTTAGATACTCTTGGTTTTTGGTTCACTTCTTTGTTTAGGCTTTCTTGGCTCTCTTGTTAGTTTTATGGTACAAGCACTACTTCACCCAACCTACCGCGATGCACCAGAGGCACTTTCTTTGATACTTAATATGGTTAGAGCTTACCTCTCTGGCAATCTGATCGAGAGCCTGCTCCTCCGCCGTGGCCTTCGTCTGCGTGCGCTGGCGCCGCGACGGATCCATCCCGCACGACACTCTTCACACTCTGTAAACAAATATAATAAATAGTTTATTTAACATATTCAAGAAACACATACACACATTAGGGCACTCTATTGAAGTTGGTAAAAAATGTATTAGAATCAATATCATATAGTTTGGAATTCAGATTCAGTTTTATTTTAAACATACTGTAATAGATAGTCTCATTTTTAAAAACACTGTTTATATTACACAAACTAAAAATATAATCCATAAAATAATACAATTGAACAATTTCATATTTAATTTGAACAGTAATAACATGCAAGTGATAAGCCACAATGTGTCACATGTCCGTAACCTTGGATTACATTAATGGTTGGTACAGCGATGTGTCAGATGCACACCTTATCAACAGGAGCCGCTAACAAGGTTATCACTCCAATAGTATTGTTCTGCCGTTAATTGCTCATTTAAACAAGAATTAAGTTGTTGCTTACTTTACACAGTATTTAAGATACATTGAATGTGTTCTAATGGGTTACTTTAGATAAAGAAATTCATTGTTCTTTTAAATAAAGTGTGAATATCTAATTTTGGAATTTCAAGCTATTTAAAATAAAGTTATTTTGGTAATAGAAAATTCCTATAAACTTCATACAATTTCTGTATACAATAATTTCAGAGTTCAATAAATTATATTTAATTTAGCTTGACCCTATTAATTATGTAGATGATGAGATAGAGTAATCTCTGCTTAATGTGTTAATAATAGCTTGCTCATTAAGATTTATTTCCATTCAATTTATTAGTTTATCACTGAGCTATGACTTTGATTGGCTGGGAAAATGTATATTAGATCTACAAGTTGCTTAATAATGATGTTGTTCTTATGGGGATCACCACATCAACAATGTTTACCATTATTACATAGAAAGAGTAGTTGAAGTCTTCATGATTTTGCCATTGATGAAAAGTAACTACTAAGTACTCAAATGGAATGGAACTTACTGACAGCTGGTTTGAAGTATACAGTTAGACCATCAACCAATACATTTGTCCCAGAGTACACACTGAAGCAACCAAGTGACATGTATCACCACCACTGACCTACTGGAATGCTTACCTTATTCTATAAATATGGAAACACCACAGTGTTGAAACAACTTTATGAAAATATTGTCCCTCTCATTAGTCACATAATGTATGCCTTTAACAATACAATCGCGGCGCCAATATTTTGGAACAAATATTCATAAACAGTGTCCACTGGCTGACCACAATCACAGACTAATTAGCATATACTTACTCAAAAACAGGTTGTCTATAACCTAAGGGGTTCATTGCGCTTATCCCGCATGCTTGTTTCCTCATAATAGTATTGGAGTCACGATCACCAGGAAAACGGGTGGGCACAAAGCCAACACAGTTTTTTATGGTAGTCACTACAATGACATCATTGCATACTTACTGGGACAGTTACAGATGTAAACACATCACTGCAACACTCACTATCGCCTACTTATCGGTCATCAGTCTCTACGCGATCTCACGATTATGCTAATCAACACAGAAGCGCAAAAGGAACGTAAAAAATTTGCAATATTTTAAGAAATACGGCGACACCAATTCACTGCCTACACGAATCACATAGAAAATGCCTATATTACACAGTCTACACGTTCAGTCAAAGTTTGCTTGGCACAATTTTAAACTCATAAGATCAATTGAATAGACTATTTAATGTTAAAATAATAAATTATGCCATTTTTACTCAAATTAATTTTTACAAAAGCCATGTATGACATGCATGCCATTGCCATTTAAAACCGTTGCGTTCGAGAACAGCCCGTTGGATTGTGGAATGTCAGTTTAATTTATGGAAGCGTTCATTTGGAGAGATGAACTTTTTTAACCCGAATGTAACTTATAAATAACTCAGTAGTGTAACTTTTCTGGCAATAAAATATAAAAGCATTTTTAAATCGGTTCTTAAATCAAAAACTGTATCCGAATATTTTATTTACATCGTATGGGCATTTGGTGTTGCCATATCATTGATCTTAGGTTAAAGTAAGGACTGAAAACCACTCCGGAGGCCTCTGATCTTGAAGCAGAGGCAAACAGACGTTGGGCTGCAGTAAATTTAATTTAAGTAATGTAGAAGTCTCATATTAATTTACTGAAAATTCGCTAATTAGTCAGTTGAAGACTAAAATTCTAGTATGTTGAGTGTATTCAAAATAGTGTTTAGTATTTTATTAGTCAAAAGATATATAAGGACAGGACACAAGGAGAGATAGTATAAATATAAGATAATAATAGAAATACGAAGTAAATAATAAGATTTATTATAATTCACATTTCAAACAGATTGCAACCCACATTTTCAAACACTCACTTGTAGCATCCTACGATTCTATTGTGAATAAAATATATGAACTAAGATAAAATTATTCGCTCTTAGTCTTAGGAGCGTCCTCCTTGTAGTAGAGGAAGACGAAGGAGAAGAGGAACACGCCCACCATCATAGAGAAGGCGCTCACGTAGTACGGATACGCGCTCGGAATGAAGCGCTCGTACTGTGTGTGTTGAAGTGGGCGTACTGACACCTGGAAAAAGTACCCGTCAATTAATAAACACATACAGTTAAATTGCGAACAAATTTTGTAGTTGGTTAAAAATAAGAGTAGAATATACATTTTTTAATAAATAACTTGGATATTTCAAATCTGTCTTTCATTATCCAACTTGTCATACTAACCTGTGTAGAATGATACAGCCTAGTGTACCCAACTCTGTCGTAATCCACCTTGAACTGGTACACGCCCCAAACATCAGGGACCTTGAATATAGCCTCGTACACTCCATTGGGTTTCTTCTTGAGAGTGGTACGAATGAAGGGGTCAATGCGGACAAACTCAAGCTGAACATCATTGGCTTCAAATGGTTGCCATTTGCCATTCTTCAGCTCGTCAATTTCGATTCTGTATACCTGGGAAGAATATAAAGATTCAAAATAAATAAATGATAGCTATAACAAACAACACACTTATCACAAATGCTGTGCATGCTTGTATCAAGTATGATGTTATCTGACTAAAATTAGGCTAAACTAGCATCAGTTGATTTGAGTTATTGAGAAATCATTGCAATAATACTAAGAAATACTTTTTGATATATGGGATTGTAATTCTTAAGTTTTTTTAATTAATAAGACAGTAAGACTTGTGTTACTAGGGAGTTTGTTGTGCCACTTCTTCCCAGTAAAAACACATTGGAAGTGATGACGGGTGGGCGTATTTTGGGCTCTCTCATGTCATACTTAACATTCGAAAAGTACAGTTTTTCAGCCTATTTTGAATAAACAATATTTGATATAGAAATGTTTACTTACAACAGTGTCAGTGATGGTGTAAGTATTGGAGGAGTCCTTCTCCCCCTGGCGGTGGTGGTGCACGTTGCGTACGCGCAGGCGGCCGCGCTCGCCGAACGCCCACTCGCTCAGACGAACCGCTAGAGCCTTGTTGCCGGACTGAGCTGAGCTCACTTTGTCACCCTGTGATAGTTAATAAAAGATGAAGAAAATGAATATACAGCAAAAAACAAATATATATGGAGAAAGAAGTGAAGGGTAGGGTATTTTGGAGGCTGCCTTTAGTAAGTTTGTATATTCAGAAAGTGCTGTTTGCAACTAAGTCTGATCTGAATAACTGATTTTTAAGTTTGACTGTTGTTTCAATATGTATCACCTATATACCTATGCAGATAAATGTATTTCAAAACAATGTAAGTCACTCATAATTTTCTTGTATGTGAAGAGAAGAGAGAATCTCTGTATGTGAAGAGGCCTGTGTCTGGCAGGAACATAGTAAAGTAAGAAAGAAGCCTGATTATGATAATGTTAGTTAAAATACACTTACGTGAACTTTAGCAATGCCAGAGTTGAAGGCTTCATCAGAGAAGAAGAACAGAGATCCACTAAAAACAATGCGGGCATTGTTCCTCGCCTGCAGGGCAGCTATCAGCACAGTCTTGCGACCAACAGCATGGGGGTACTCCTTCACCTGTGACAATTACATGTGTAAATGTAAGATGCTCTATAAGATCTCAATAGCATTTGTATTTCAAATGAGACATAATTTTACCATGCTATTTCATATGCATATCAAATGCTGTATTCAAAGAAAGTAAAATGTATTCAAAGCAATAAGTAAGTTTATGGGCCATATTAATTGCAGGCAATGAAATGGCTATAAAATAAAATCTTTACAGACACACAATGATGACCAGTGAGTGGTTTCCTGTTTACATACACTGTGGACACATAGCTGCCACACCTAAAAAGTTTTATATCAATAAATATCAGCTTATTTACCTGACTCTTAGGGTTGTAGCTGTAGGCAGTAGAGTCAGCAGTTAGGATAGGCAGCACCAAGCTATTGTCCTTATCCAGGATGAGACCAGTGCCTTCAAACAGCAGCGGCTGGGTGTTCTGGTCTCCAACGATAGTGGGAGAGGAGATCAGGTTCTTGGGAGGCACCACAATCCTGGTGTGCTCTCCATCATCAGACGCATCGTAGTTGAAGTGGTCTATGACTGCTGCTGATTCTTCATCCATCTAGAAACAGAATAAGGTTCATAGGTTCATACTGAGCAAGAAGACTAGATGGAATATCTCATCAATACTATTTAATTAGAACTTATTATAGTCAGCAAAGTTAGACTGGAAGCCGATCCCAACATATTTGGGAAAAGGCTCGGAGGATGATGATAGTCAGCAAAGTTATAGTTTATCTTGTATTATAGTTTTAATGGTCGTTATATACCTCAAATCCACATTCAGAAGCGATTTCCCTGTACACGTCGCCGGCGGCTGCGTTGCCAGCCATGAGCAGGTTGCCGCCATCGTCAATGAATTTTGTGATGGCTTCTGTGTCGATTTGACCTCCGAACTCGAGCACCGAGGGCGCGAACACGATCAAGTTCTTGTACAAGTACTCTCCATACTTAGATAACAATAGGTTAGGGTCATCCGCTAGTTTGTATGTGAGAGTGTAGCCACGATCTGAAGAACAAGCAATAGTCTAATGAGTTATTGTATCATAACAGACATGCTACTTTAGTATGATGTGGCTAATTATATCTGAAAGCTATGGGCTTGACATTACAGTAAAATACCGGCGTCTGATCAGACACGGCTTACCTTGCAGAGATTTGAAGAACTGTGAATGAGTTTCTCTAATATTGAGATTATCGACAAGTACCAATGTTTCTTGTTCAGCTAAAGCTAGTGATAACGTCGCTATAACTCCTAAAATTAGTGGAATCTTCATTTTTCTATCTTAATATTAGCCGCACATAAAATTGATCAATGACGTGTACGTAAACGTAAATACTATAGACTATATAGATGAATATAGGGGAGTGAAAAGGCCCTCAATAAAAACCGTAAAAAGGAAATATTGATATTCTCTGTAGTGTATAGAAAAACCATTGACAAATAAGTTTATTTTCGCTGCAGTTGGTAGAACTATAGATGTTACAATCTGTGGCGTCAATTTATTTTGATTGACGTTTCGTAAATGATGATTTATTTTTGTATCGAAAACCTGCTCCTTGAATTAACTGAATAAATAAAATTAGTCGTACGCGGTATTCATTTCGTCTAGCAGTCTTCCATAAGTGTTTCTAAAATGATCATATCGCGGTCTAAGCACCGCTCGTCGGTGGAAGTGTGCGCGGACTGCGGTGCATCAGGTCAGGGCGATGTTCCAGTTTTAGATTATGTTTTAATTGTTCCGGTACAAGTTTTTATGTGGGTTTAAAATTATTTGCTGGCCGTAGATCCGTCATGGGCATCGATCAATCGTGGACTCCTGCTGTGTGCGGAATGCTGTAGCGTTCATCGTAGCATGGGACGACATATTTCGCACGTAAAATCTCTGCGACAGGGATCCTGGCCACCATCGCTATTAGCTGTATGTATAAGTTACTTTTGTAACAGTACCATTAGCACCAATAGGCAAGGCAACATTGCCCTAATTTTCTTAACAAATTGTATTAATAGATGTGGTTTTAATTCAGTGCTTAGTCATCTGGATTACAATGACTTTAATTGAACAATAAATTAAACTACTAGCTTCTGAGTTGGATCTTAATTTAGAAATATTGCTAGTTACCAAAGAATCTTACAATAAGATGATAGAATATTTTAATCTAAGATCTATTTACTTTTATCGCAATTTTTCAATTTGAATATATTTTCTGAGTATCTGTTTCTATTCAGATGGTGCAAGCATTAACAGCTCAGAATGTAAACAGCATTTGGGAACATTCCTTACTGGACACTTCAGCACCAAAGCATCTCCGCAAGAAACCACAGCCAAAAGACCCTTTACAGTAAGAACGAAGAAGTTTTGTTTTTATTAATTTGTACTCCTTACATCAATCAAGCTTCTAATTATCTGATACGTTATCTTTGAAGAGGTAACTGTGTCAACAAACTTTAACAAAGAGCTACTAAATTATCTTATTTGAAAATAGAACAGTAATAAATCAAAATTAATGATGCATTTAATTAAATTAATATACAAAATACATATTCACTTAAGTTAGAAAAACAACTTTAATATCATACACTTAAGTTCTAATTTCAAAATACAATTGTAGCCCAGTGAAGTCAGAGTTTATTCTGGCCAAGCACCTGAGGCTAGCTTATGTCCTGAGAGCGAGAAGAGATGAGCCACCCAGTGAGTTGGGGCGTCAGCTACACAGTGCTGTCCGCAGCTCCTCCCTTGACACTGCCATGAGGCTCCTGGCTCAAGGAGCTGATCCTAACTATTATAACCAGGTAAGACATTACTTGAGAAATTGATAATATTTCTTGAAGAGGAATAGGAAGCTAAAACAGAAAATGAGTTCATGGAAGCATTTAATATTGTAGTTATTCATATTTATTTAGATAACATTATATTTTCCTTCCTTCTATTATAGATAAATATTTCCTAATTATTCACTCAAAACAACAGGATTTAACAGAATTGAGTTAGTAAACAGGAATTGTCACCATTTTGTTATGAATAACATCCTAGTCCTGGTTATTTATAGTTAATTTAATGGTTATTTTATTGAGCTTATAGAAGATGTTTGTACAATAAGGGGTGATTTTTCAATCGCCAGATAACTCCTATCTGAGGAGTATTTTTAACGTTTTGACAGCTTTTGTATAGAAAATATGTCAAACCGCCATATTTATTCCTCAGATAGAAGTTAACTGATGATTGAAAAATCAGCCCTAAGTCTGAATAAACAAGTAAATTGAATGGCCTATAATGTCTTGTTGTGAGGACTAAGCCTCTTTCAACTTCAAAACTAGGGTTCTAGGGTATGTTTATTGAT
This sequence comes from Helicoverpa armigera, assembly GCF_030705265.1. Lineage (NCBI taxonomy): Eukaryota > Metazoa > Arthropoda > Insecta > Lepidoptera > Noctuidae > Helicoverpa > Helicoverpa armigera. The sequence goes on from NC_087128.1 coordinate 1,257,185, forward strand.
AAAGCAATATAAATAGTCCATTATCTCTTCGGGATACTGTAAACTTTTAAAACCACTCGTTAGTCAAAAGTAAATCAAAATAAAAAATCATTTATTCAAAGTATTCTGAAAAACAGCACTTTTTGAATGTCAGGATTACATGAGACAGCTCCAAAAACGCCCACCCTTAACCTCTCACCAGTCACTCACCCAACAAAGAGTTATAAAACAGCTGTATTACATAATTGATGTGGTATACAGGAGAAGGGGTCGACATGCTTGCACGTAGCGTGTCGCGCGGGACAGCCGGCGCAGGCCGAGCTGCTGGTGGCGTGGGGCGCAGACCCCACCGCGCGGGACTGCTCCGGCGCCACGCCGGCTGAGTGCGCCAGGTTACATACTTTCTGTGTTTATTTATTTCTATATTTTAGACATCAATTTCCGTATAAACATATACAATAAACAACTTAAAAATACTTTATATGTAAAGTTACGGCGTGCGGAAATGCATACATGGCTAAAGTTTGGCGTAACCTATTTCTCATCGGCTAGAGCTAGGTTTTAGATGCTGTTAAGCATTTTGCTTATGTTTCAAGATTGTTTGCCTTTCCGGACTGATTCTTTTGAGCTGTTATTGAAAAATTAAAGAAAAGGATGTTTAAGGGAAACTGAAATGGCTGGACTGCTTTTGACGAAAGTTGATAATCTGGATGCAGATGAAATCTCAGTCAAAAGCTAGTACTTTATAAAAATATTAAGACACCTGGTTTACATCATTTTCGTAAAACATTTATGAACTACCCACATGCTTACACTATAATAGACATAACCTTTAGTTTTGTTTATCAATATGGCAGCCACAAGGTCTTTGATGCAGTTTTAACACCCACAAAACGAATATAATATGGAATTCAAAAATTGCTTTGGAAATATTAATATGATGCATTATGATGAAATACATATTGGTCTGCTAAACATTTTATTTTCATGTGTCATGAGACATTAGTAATTCCAAATATTTTGTTCTCAATAGAAAAATTGATTTACCAGCATGGGTACAACCAGGACAATAGAAAGTTAACTGATAACTATGTATGACAGAGTATATGACTAATGAGTATTGTTGCACCAAAAAAAATGGAATGTATAAAAATTATGAGGACAGAACATGCTGATTGTTCTCTTTTGTCTTATAACACAGGGGAATCTGCAAACCTTAAAATTACGTGAAGTCACTCATCGAAATATAAAAAGGGCAAAAAATGCAACACATTTAAACGAATATTAAGAGCTTTTTGCTCATTCTCTTGACCCAGTTCATTTCAATTTAGAGGTTTTTGAAGGCCCTCTAACTCTTTAATAAAACCATTATAATTGTAAACCCCTGAAATTAAAAATATCGGCCTTTTTATTTTCCCACTGCAGAACCTCTTAAGATCTCCTCTTGTGTCTACAAATCTATCTATGTTTCCCAGACAAGGCGGTCACACGGAACTGGCGGACCGTCTAACAGAGCTAGTATACGAGGCGACAGACCGACTCATCTACTTCCTGACGGGCGAGCGACCCGAGCACGCGGCTGGCCGCCACTACATAGTGCCGCGAGCTCATGATACACACGAGATGACTGATGTCGCTAAGGCGGCTAGGGGCAAGCTGCAGCTGGTATGTTTGTTTATAAGGATATGAGATAAATGAAAATTAAATGAAAAAAAAAATTGTCTCAAAACAGTCAGAACAATTTTATAAATGAGTAAGTAATTAATAACACTTGTGTTGGAGCTATCTCGCTCTTACCCTTAGGTAACAAAATTGACACTAGGTTTTAAAACTGATGACTTTAACTTAATGCGGACAAAATAAAAGTAAAAATAAATTAAAAAGCAAAAATATAAATACCGATACATTAAAGTCTATTTTATTCTGCCGTTATTGAGTCCGTGACTGGCGTGTTTTCTGAGCACACGGCCGGGTGGCACTAAATAGTACCACGCATGCACATTACTTTAATAATTAATTTGACGCGTCGTACATATTATCGGAATATTAACTTTACCAATTTTCCTATTTACTTTGATTCACCAATAATGTATTGTTTATTTTCAGCTTCCAAATCACCTTTTCGAAGAACTTGTAATGGACATATACGACGAAATTGACCGCAGAGAAACAGAAGCCAGTGAGTTGGTTTTCCTCTTTGAAATATCTTTTAGCCTTATAACTTTCGTGTGCCTACTAGGTACAAAACTAAGTTTCATATATCTGTTTTTAATGTTTTTAATATACTTTATAGCACATCAATTTCCTACCCCATTCTTTTACAGTATGGCAAACAAGTGCGACAGGTCTGGAACGCTCGGGCGTAGTATTCCTCCCAGTGAATCCCGCGCTGTCGGCGCCGCGTAACCAAGGCCGACAGAAGCTAGCCCGGCTGTCTACGGCGGAGATGGCTACGCTGCTACGAGACGTCCTCGTAGACGCTACGAGACGACAACATATTGCTACGCTACAGCCGAGAGGTAGGCAATAATCGACTTTATGTTTGGTGTATAAGGTTCATAATATGGTTAGCAAGTGCGGCGGATCTCGAGCGCAGACAGGGTATTTCTGCCAGCGAACTAGGTTTTAAGGAATAATCAACTTTATTCTACATGTTATCTAACTCTAGAAGGCATATTGCCTTGTGTATTTTTATTTAACAACAGTTTTCCTCTATTCCTCATGGTAGTATTTTGAATTGAATCGAATTTATAATCTCTAAGTTATACAAAAAAATATATTTATGTTTTGGAATCATTGAATTTCTTACAGATAGTTACAAAAATCTATCTATCCTAACTCAGTCGTAATATTTCAGCGCCCGCTCTAATGAACCCGCTGCTATCAGCGAGCCACCTGAAGCACTTGTCGCAGATGTCGGACGACGAGCCGCTGTACGACTCCGTGGCGTCAGACGAGGACTACGCCGCGTTAGCCCCCATCAACTTAGATGTTACTGAGGATTCTTTTAGAGTGAGTCATTGTATGAAAGTTGAAGAGTTTGTTTGATTGTTCGAACACGCCGATCTCAGGAAATACTGGTCTGATTTTAAAAAAATCGGTGTTTGACAGCGTCTTTATCGAGGAAGGCTACTTTTTATCCGGCTGCGCGAATTCGTTCTTACGGGACGCCGCGCCGGTGAAACCTGTAATGGGAGCTTGTCACTATTAAGACCGTGGTTATTGATTCCAAATCGATCAACTAGAATTTAAAATGAAAATATTTTCCAAACAGCTATCAAGCGTAATGCCCCGCGCCGGCGAAACTGTATCGTCCACCTACAACCCCTCGCTGCCCATAGACATCTCCGCCATAGACACGCGCCGCACGCACTCGCCCAGCACGCTCGCGCACTCCGCCATACCCGAGACCAACGAAATCGAAACGCTCAAGAAAGAAATACACACTAAAGACTCCACCATTACAGAGTTAAAAAACCAGCTCAAAAATCTGCAAACAATTGTTGAGCAATTGACTAAAGAAAATAGTGTATTAAAAACTACAAGCAGTGTGGACGATGATCAGAGTATGACGTCACAAATGTCAATAAATGACAGTTCATGTAACGTTCTAGAAAGTTCCAAAGCTCAGGAGAGAGGGAAGAGCCTCGAGACGGAACACTTGAGCCGGTCGGAGGAGGTCGATGGCAAGTTGTCTATGAAATCCGCGCAGCGACCGGTCAGTATGTATGAGACTAGGGAAGGACCAAAGAATAACTGGCAGGTTACTAAACATCAGGTACTAATCGTTATTAATTACTAATTGTTATTAATTTGTATTCTTAGAGAGTACTAACTCGGTAGTAGGTGTAGAGTAGAGACTAGATTAATTAATATCAGTTTAACTTTGTTAACTTATGTAGACTGTAATTTATTAATATAGGATTTTATATTTATGAAGTAGCAGCAGGTTTTTGGGTTTAAACTAAAACGAAAAAGCTTAAATAGAGTTTAGTTGCCCTCGCGAACCGATAGTACTTAATCTTTATCCGAAATGGGTCCGAACTTGCATGCATTCACTAAATAGTAAATTGTATGAACGCTCATTAGTTCAGCGCTCACAAGTCTCAAGTTATTTCTATTTCGTCCCTGGGATATTCTTATCAACATCTTATATTCTACAAGTGGCGTAACATTACAAGATCTTGTTCATCACTCCTGGCGTTGAGCGACAATGGCGAAGCTACATCTCGCGGTAGGAATTGGAATATTAATTGTTTGGTTAATCGAGTTAATGTCATCTACCAGTTGACAACACTAGGCAGTGTGGAGCGGTCACTGCCCACAGCAGGCGAAGGCGAAGCCCTACCGAGCGGGGAGCTGGTACAGCGACGGGCTGAAGCCGTCACCCGCGCCATCTCCGAGCTGTGGGCGGCGGCGCGCGAGCAGCACCCGCGCCTGCAGCAGCGCGGAGACACCATCCGACATGCTGTGCGGGCTTTGCTCGCGCTGTTCCCACAGGTATACTTCACGTTAAACTTAATGGCGGCTCGTCACTAATTTCTGAGCACAGATACTTCGCGCGCTGTGAGCGGCTGGTCCCTAAGAATGGTTCCTACCAGAGATTAACTGCGGATTGCTATTTCCTAAATGATCCGAGCCATCGCTAAGTATTACATCAGTACGTATACTCATCTCTTATTTTGTTACCCAGACAACCTCAGACCGCGAGCTGAACCTCGTACTTGGCGAGCTACGGGCCGCCTGCTCGGAAGTCTCCCTAGCATGCTCAGCGCCTTCGCCCCTCAACGACGTCCGCGCGGCCGCCTACGACCTGGCGAAGGCCACCAAGCTGCTGGTGACGCACTTCCAGCCCGACTCATAGCGATCGCCTGGCTGCTACTACACCACGGTGTAGGGCAACGTACGGATGTGCGTTACTGTCACTCATGTCAGTGTCAGTCTGTGACTATGTGAAAAAAAAACAAGTGTCAAGTGTTCAATAGTGGTTATGGTGATGTGTGTCGATGGATTTCAGAAAACTTTGATGATAGGACTTCTTTGGTTAACAAAGCTGAAGCTCTAAACGGTTTTGCTCGATAAAAGGAAGAAGAATGAGTTTGACAGTGCATGTCTCACACACTTGCGCATACGCAATTTAAGGCTTAGTTTTAAGCTATGTGAATTATTCAGAAATAACAAAGCATTTGAAGATGCATTTTTGATTGATTGTATGCATTAAGCAAGTGAACGTATTGAATTAAAAACAAAGGAATTGAGACAGATGGCAAGGGAAAAGTAATTCATGTTTGACCTTTGACTAATTCAAGTATACAAATTAAAAAATATAATGTTAATGTAATTTTCGTTATTCAGTTGTCTTCCTTTTAGTCGATTGTATAATGCAGCTCGTCACTGCAGCTAATACCTAACTCTCAAACTAATTATAATTGTAAAAAGGTGTGTGTTATTAAGTAATTTTAAATTCTAAAAAGTATTATGAAAAAGACTAACTTATGAGGTTGTTTCGAGATTGTCGAAGTATGTATTAAAACGGAGAATTCAAATAACAAGCAAAATAAATCTATTTGCGTAATAATGAGGGTTTTTGAAATTTTTTCTGCCACCGGGTGGCGCCACGTATGCGTCTGGTCCAAACAGCTGTCAAATAGTATGGAATTGTAGGTGCCGAACTTATTGTTTATTGAAATTCTGTTATATTGGAAGTGTTATTGATTTTATTATGGACTACGGTCAGAATAAGGTTTCCGAACTAAAAATTGAGCTAAGAGAGAAGGTGCAAAAGTCACTGGTACTAAGGAAAAGCTTGTTGAAAAATTTGTTAACACAATATGATTTAGTTTTTTTTATTTACTCAACCTCAATAGTAAAACAATAATGCAGTGCTTTAATTATAAAATAAAAAAAAAAAAACACTAAAATCGTTCACTATTCATAGTAAAGATAAGCACTTTGACAGTTATTGGACCTGACGACTCGGTGCTGCCACCTCGTGGATTGCCATTTTAGAAAACCCTCATTAATGAGACGCCAAGGACGAAAAGCTTTTTAGAGCTGTGAAAATTCGATATCGATAGTTTTCGAAATATACAAGTTTAGTATGATTGACATTTCTGTATTGCACAATTGCACATGTCGAAATACAAATCTATATATTACTGACGAAGTGGTCAGTAAAAGTATATAAGTTCAGAATGAGGATATTTATTTTTATGAATAATTTTAATTATCTTGTCAAACATATTCTAAGAAGTCAGTCAGCGAAGCTCGCGATTGTTCTAGACGGATGACGTCATCGCGAGGTCGTTAAACAAATTCGTACATTGAGGCTACATCGTGTCTTAGCATAATAGCTCATTATTATCAGACAAAAGTGTTCTAAAAATACCAATGAGATTCTACACTCTGTTAGAGTAAAGAGGTTCAAAAGAACATAATAATATAAATATGAGTGTTGAATGTGTTGTCGTTAGTATAGATTCTATATCTTACAATTAATATCAATTGAAGTTTCTATGTTTATAACTTTACCACCCAGAAACTCCTGATGGATATGTATCATAGTTTTTCGAATCATACTAATACTTTATTTGAATTCCACACACAAAAATATCACAGTTGGAGTTTAGCTAGCAACTTCATAATGTCATAAAATAAATGGGACAGTATATTATGAAATAAGTAATTATAATGATCTCGAGAACTGACAAAATATAATAAATATGAATATTAGAGTCTCTAGCTAGTGCATAGATTATACATGTCAGCCATAATCAAGTTATTCATTTTATGCAGGCATTTTATTTTCATTAAAAGTATGAATATGTAAATTCTTTATACAAAAATTACAGAATATAACAAAATGCTTGAAGCTTTCGATGTACCTAATATTGTATAATGCGGCGCTTAATAGCTAGACAAATGTAACAAAATATTATTATGTTCAAATATGTACAATCTCGTTATAACTTACTAATGTGATTGTGAACCTTAGCACATATTGTTTAAGGTCGAAAATTATATAAAGGAGCTAGTTATGTAAGGCTAGGTAGCAAATGAATGGTGTTAGTGATGTATTTAATTATTAAGGATCGCATTACATCACAGGATTTGAAAGTGAAGCAGTATACAGCATAGCATTTGTTTTTAGTTGTGAAATAGATATATGTTACTGGTATACTGTGCTTAGTAGACTGCGCACGTTTCAAAAAAAAAAAAGGTTTGTAAACTATCGTTGACGCCAGAATTGGATATGGTAACTACTACAAATATGTCTTTGAAATGAATGCCAATGTGCTTCACATAATTCTGGCATTAACAAAATACGGTTGTCGTGATTACTAAAATTATTTTTGTGATTAGCATAATTTTTCAATTGGCAAAGCAGAATTCTTTTGTTTTTAAGTAGCGTGTTCACACGCGCAGTCGAGATATTTGTTGTAGAATGTACCGCGTTATAACGTACGCGGTGAACCCAAGTGCCATGCCCACAGGGGTATTATACATTTTCACTTGTTTCAAACTTGATCAAAGCTTATTCTAACTTCGTTACTCTGTCACAAATCTGCATTTCTATACTTACTACACTGTGTCATTCCATTCGATGTGTTCTCTATCTTATAAATGTAATGTTTCTAGTTTATATTCGTAATATTTTCACTTCTTTTTAATAGTCTTGTCTTATTACTACAGTATTTTTTGTCTTAAATAGTGTTGTGCTATGGGATGACATGTATATCGATGTGATGAATGTTTATTACAAAGGAATAATGAACAATTTTTTAGGTTGTCTACTGATTTATATCGCGTCTGCATTCCTCTCAATCCCTTCTGAAAAAGAAGTGTGATGCTGTGAGGTTTTAATATCATATCATGTAACGATGACAGGGTTCCCTAAAACACAATTCGTAATGTAATAAACGATCTCATGTCGACATACATGTCACCCCGAGCGTCCCGACGTGTTCCTACACTACAGACCTACGGAGGTGCTCGATACGTAACAGTCTCTCCATCCCAGTGCTCCTTGGTACCCAGTACACACTGAACTTGATAACTAATTGTGCCTAAAAATTTTATATTCATACATTTGTTAGAAGTACCTAGATAAGTTTATCGGTTCGTAGATTTTATATGAGCGTTTCATAATAATATTACGTTGTTAGATAGGTATTTGTATAGTTAACAAGATGGATTTACTATTGTGGTTATTATATTATGTATAACAATTAGCTTTCGTATACTATGTATAAGTATGTTTAATATACGTATGAGTATTATGTGATCACTTTATGTGCCAATGTTTATGTAAAAGACGTAGAATAGTAAGTGGTATAGCACACGATGGGATCCTGTTTCTGTATTTTTGTACATATTTACAATATCCCACCAACACTACATAGCTTTACATAATACCGCGGCGGTGCTTGAGTGCGTACACCATGCGTTACCATGACGAGGGCCGTGGCTTTAGGCAATGTCTCGTTACAGCTAAAGAACCTTGACGAAATCGCTAATCGACTAATTAAGGCGTGAAGTAGCGTACTCACTTTTTTTGTAGTACCTGTAGGTACTCAAGCACCTCCCGAGCAGCACGCTAGATCACAACAAACACAACAAAATATAAGAATACAAATAATTATTTTCTATAGCTTGTATTACTATAATCAAACTAGCTACGGAAACATGATCTCAAGCCGATTCGTATGAAATTTATTGACATTTTTAACGTTTAAAAATTTATTATATTATTAATTTTGAAATCAGACACTTGTTTCATTTCACTCAACCTCGACCAAAGACTTGCTCGTCATAAAACAATAATTGAGTCGTTAAATATCAAACTCGCTTAAGTCGAACATAAACGAATCTGCGCAAATAAGTAAAATTGCCTATATCATAAAGGACATTGGGCAGATTGGTATACCCCACCAATAGCGATGTCATATATATCATTGGATAGGCCTTTTTATGTAGAACAACATTTACTATGACAGCTTTGCTGAAATGTTTGTCCGTTCTGAGATATAGATCAAAAACTGTGCAAAAGTTAAACTAAAGTTAACTTAATAATCTATTGATATCTCAAGTTTTTAGAGGAAAAACTAAGTGAAATAAGTGTAAGTCTCCTGAGTCCTACCTGCTGTACCCGTTAGGGTCCATAATTGTTACTATTATTTTGCATTTGAACCTTATACTGTACTAACTGGATATTGGGCATAACAACAGACCCCACCAATAACAAAGTCATGCATATCGATGGATAGGTCTTTTTCTCTAAAAAAAAAAAAAAACTCAAATGCAAAATAATAGTAACAATTATGGACCCTAACGGGTACAGCAGGTAGGACTCAGGAGACTTACACTTATTTCACTTAGTTTTTCCTCTAAAAACTTGAGATATCAATAGATTATTAAGTTAACTTTAGTTTAACTTTTGCACAGTTTTTGATCTATATCTCAGAACGGACAAACATTTCAGCAAAGCTGTCATAGTAAATGTTGTTCTACATAAAAAGGCCTATCCAATGATATATATGACATCGCTATTGGTGGGGTATACCAGGTCCCATATATTTGTGCCCATTGTCCTTTGCGAGACTGTGAATGTTATCAGGCAATCTATCTTTCACAATAATGATTCAGAGTCATTTTGTTTTAAAAAATAAATAAAATATTACTTATTTTACGCTAAAAACCAGTTTTTATTTTGGACATAAGCACGTATGATGTATACCCCCTGGACTTAAGCTGTTTTGAGACGAACTCCTGTGGACTTAATCTATTATGAAAAGATACAGTGTGACTTAATCTAGTTTGATGGCGGCCATGACACCCAAACACCGGCTTCTCATTGGTCCAATTGGACTAAAGTGGATTTGATCTACACAGTAGTAAATAAATAAAAAAAAATAAAAATAACTTTATTGATACATAAAAACCTTTCTTACATTTTATCTTGTTGCCATATTATAAAAATCTTAACTATACAAGGATTTGAAATAGGTATACAAGGAAATACAATACAGTTGTTTAAAGGTAACATAATTATAGTGAAAAACCCTGCCTCCCAAACTAGGGAAACCCTGTGACCTAGGAGACAGTGTTCTGCTTATTACTAGTGCACAATCATAAATTAGTGTGGTTTTAGCAGTTACCTATTTCATTTGTTTGTGGATGTGTGAGTGTTTGTATGGATGTGGCTGTGCGTGTGTGTGTGTGTGTGTGTGTGTGTGTGTGTGTGTGTGTGTGTGTGTGCGTGTGTGTGTGTGTGTGTGTGTGTGTGTGTGTGTGTGTGTGTGTGCGTGTGGGTGTGTGTGTGTGTTAGAGCTCTTGTTTTGTAGGTTTAACATTGGTAGATCAATAGATTTTCTGTACTGAGATAGTCTTGTTCCAACAACCATCGAGTAAGTTTACATTTTACTTCGTGCTTGTTAAGTTTTGCTAGTTTAAGGTGTTGATCTATTCTTCTATATATTAAGGAGCTAATTACATAGAGTTGCCGACGAGCGAAAGTGGTCTTGTGCGGTATAGTTGGGCATGTTCTTTTGGTTATGCGCTGGGAGTTAGGTGGTGGAGGAATCCGTCCATGCATTCTGAGGGTGGCTTTGAGCACAAAGAGCTGTCGCACCGTGAGTACACTACACTGCATATACAATTCTCTGGTAGGGAACCTAATCCGTTTGCCGAGCATCACTTTGAGTACAGCTCTTTGTGCTCGTTCTAGCCTTAGTATTTTAGTTTTTGGAGTCGCTCCCCAGACTGCGATGCAATAATTGATGACGGACTGACATAGAGCAAGGTAAACCATTTTGGTTGTCTTAGCGTCTGCACATTGTCTTAGTGACTTAATAATATATATAAGTTTCCTGACCTTGGAAGTCAAATGGTCAATATGGGAATACCACTTCAATCCATCATCAATTATTACGCCCAAGTATTTAGTTTGGTTGGTGCGGGATAGTGTTGGACATGAGCAGGAAGATGTATTTTGGCATGTCATTGTATGTGCACTAATAGCAAAATTCGGTGGTGCTTTGGATTGGTGACTAATGGAAAATGGTATGAAGTTAGTTTTGTCAAGGTTTAGTGACAGCAGGTTGTTTTGGAGCCACTTCATAACCATTTGCAGTGAATGGTCCGCATTGCTTTTCACTTCCGCCCATGTTTTTCCATATACTACAATGGCAGTATCGTCAGCGTATGTGTAGATTTTAGAGCTGGGGAGAGGCAGCGTGCACAGGTCATTGATATAGATTAGGAATAAAGATGGGCCAAGCACGCTGCCTTGCGGAACTCCATACGTGACTACTTCTTCACTGCTGACAAGAGAGCCGATCTTTACTGTTAGTTTCCTATTTTCGAGGTAACTCTTGAAAAAATCGAAAGTTGTACCTCGTATGCCTATGGCCATCAGTTTGTTTAGAAGAGTAGGGACAGAGACCGTGTCGAAGGCCTTTCGCAGGTCCAGGAATATGGACAGACATTTACAACCATCATCCAATTTCTTTGTGACGAGTTCAGTAAAGTCAACAATTGCATCTTCTGTTGAGAGGCCTTTTCTGAAGCCGTACTGATTAGATGCAATGATTTCATGTTTATTTAAAAAGTTAAGTAGCCGACTATTTACAAGCTTTTCCATAACCTTAGACATCGCAGAAAGGATCGAAATCGGTCTATAATTGTTTACACAGTCTCTATCCCCACCCTTATGTATTGGATGGACCAAGGCTTTTTTAAAGGTTTCGGGGAAGATACCCTTAGCAATTGATATGTTAATTATGTGTGTTATCAATGGAACAAGAGTATTTCGACCTAGTTTAAGCAACAGAGAGGATATCCCGTCCCATCCAGTGGCGCTATCATGTCTTAAGTTTAGGATAGTAGATTCGACTTCAGCGTTGTCAACTTCGAGTAACACAAATGAATTTGTTGTTTGAGTATATGGTCGACTGTGCGGTTGTAAAGTGACTGGGATTTTAGACGCTAAGTTTATGCCTGTGTTGGCGAATGACTTACAGACGTGATTGATAGACATATACGGATCTGCACAAGTTTTCAGCAGCTCCAGGGGAGGCTCAGAGATCTTTTTAGTATTGGTTATGTCTTTAATTTTGTTCCATAGTGCTTTTGGATTATGTTTTGCCATTTCTAACTCTAGTTTTTCATGAGCTATCTTAAGTTTTCTTAAAAGATTGTTGCAGAAATTCCGGTATCTTTTATATGTGATTTGTATAGCAATATTATTTGGTGAATTTCGAGCTTTTTTATGAAGTCTGTCACGATTACGAATGCATCGTAACAAACCTGGGGTAATCCAGGGCTTTATATTCCTATCTTTTTTCGGGACATTTATTACTTTTGTATGACTTTTCACTATACATTGGATTACATCTGTTAAATTGGAGGCGGCTTCATCTGGATCGTCTGTGTTAATTACATGGGAGAAGTCATGACGTTCCAGATCTTTAATGACATTGGTATAATCTATTTTGGTATTTTGTAAGCAGGAGCATTTGGTTTCAGTGATCCTGAACTATCAATTTCAGAAGCAGGGAAGATGGTCTGTGATGTGCGATTCTAAAACTAGTATTTTCGTTGTTTTAGTAGTTTTAAGGATCACGTGATCAATGCAATTATTGATTCTTGTCGGGATGCAATGACCAGGTAATAGACCATGAGTTGCGTTTAGGGTTAAGTAGTTTGTACTTCGTTCATCAACATGATCTGGCTTAATGTCGATGTTGGTATCTCCAATTAGGAATACATTCTTCAAGTTACCAACTGATAAAAGAATGTTATCCAAGCTGTCTAGGAAAGAGTCAAATTGTAGGTTAGTATTATATGATGGGGATCGATATAGGGCAATTATTGCCAATTCGTTGTTAATATTGCAAATGAGACAGTTAGCATTATCTAGAGAAGGTTCCCGGACTGTGCATTGAATCTGATTTCTTATGTACAATACTACCCCTTCATTTTGGTTACGATTCTGTTTTGTAGAATGACAGTTATAACCATCTAAAATTGGAAGATTTGCTGTTTTATTCAACCAGCACTCTGTTAGTATAAGTACATCGCAATTTACTTTTGTTAGTGACAGTAAAGTGAGAAGTTGGTCGAAATTCTTTTTTATACTGCGAATGTTAATGTGAAGTATGGTAGTAGAATTATTTGATAGCTTCAAATGTTTAGTACATTCTTCCGGGTCACAGGTATAAGATTCTGCAACAGAGATATGGTCCAAGTCCGATATTATATTGTCAGTAATATTAGCCATTTGTGTAATGGATAATACTAGAGTATGATACGATAAATGAGTTAGAGGCATGTGTTAATTCAAGCAGGTTCCAGGAGTCTAAATAAAATAGCATGAGCACTATGATAAGAGCAAAGAGTGTAAGTAGTGTACAGCGGGTGTATGAAAGGTCTGAAGGTGTGTAAAAGTATAGTGTGTATGAGTATGTTTTTATAAAGTAAGCATCTGTGCGTAATTTTGTGATATGTAAATGGAGAAAGTAACCTAATAATGATTTTGTAAAAAAGTACAGAAATAATAATGGAATCTTGGTACCACTAAGAATGACAATTTGTAGCACAACGTACCAGAGTATATATACCTGATAGATAATACATAGTCATTTCTGCTCTTGCATATCTTTGAGGGTTGTTTCAGATTTCACGAGAATATGTTGAAGTCCTGGCTGTTTCCGCAGAAATACATTTCCGTTTCTTGTCCAACAAAATTTAAAGCCTTGTTGTTTAGCATATTCCCTTGCCAGGTAATACAATTTCTTTGTCGAATTAGGCAGGTGTAGGCTAGTCAGGACATAGGTTATTTTGAAATAACAGTATGGTTTTAGAGTCTTATTTTCATAAGATTTCTTGGACTTTAGAGTATTTGGACTGTACCAAGATGTTTAGTTTTGCATAGAGTATCAAACTAGACAAAGACTTAGAAAAAACGTTTTAGTGGACTTAAGCACTTTTGATATTTAACGACTCAATTTAATTTACACAGTTGGTGGTTGAACTACCTAGGGCTGCTACCGATATCGATCTAATAGGTCCACCGTGTAATTGAAATATGTTGCAAAATAGAGGCCGAAAGCCCATATTTATCGGTTTTCAAGATATGGGCCATAACTTGAGAGTTACTTTATCAACCGAGGTAACAGAATGAAGTATAAAACCCCGCAATCCTGCTCAGTCATCGAGCATCGTATTCGCGGGCCCGGTGGGCGTGAGCGCCGCGACCTCTGCCCGCACTTCCGATGACGTAGCCGGACCAGTGTAACTGCGTACTCACCTTAACCCTGCATAAACTTGCATCATCGCATTGTACTGTTAATCTATAGAGTAGGAAGTCAGGATATGATTCCTAGCAACACAGTAACAAGTGAAATCATTCGTTGTAGAACGAACGATCAAGATTTCTCAATATGTAGGTACCTCGATAGAAGATACGGCTTGCTTACGGGACGGGGAGTAATGGTGCTAAGTCTCGTGAGTTTTATCAATGAGGGTTTTCTAAAATGGCAATCCACGAGGTGGCAGCACCGAGTCGTCAGGTCCAGATAACTGTCAAAGTGCTTATCTTTACTATGAATAGTGAACGATTTTAGTGTTTTTTTTATTTTATAATTAAAGCAGTGTGCGTTCGCGCAGCGGAATGTTGTTGAATTTAAAGATTTTAATTATGCAGATAATTAGTGTAAGACGTCCTATAATTGTGTATGGTAAATAAAAATTTGTGTATGCAGCCATTGTGGAGAAATTCACCAAAAACAAATTCCGCTGGGCGAACGTTGGCGAACGTTGTCCTGGCGGAACTTTTTTAAACCATAGACTTTAGAAGAAAAGAGATGTGTCCGAAAATTAGTGTGTATTTGTGTATAATTGATTATGTATGAATGAAATCAGTGCATGCATAAACTTCGGAGAAATTCAAGTTTCCGCTACGCGAACGTTTGGCCGTTAGCTAGTTTTCAAATAAAGCGCTTACATAGAGAGCTGTAGATTTTTACATACATTGTTTTGAATTTGTTTATATTTGTTTAAAAAACAGATTTAGAAAAAGTCGTAGGGTTTAAAAGATAAAAATATAAACGTAAAATACACTTATTAGGTCTTAGTTCTTAAAGTATGCAGTTTGGGGTCTAGATTTTCACGTTTACACAAACCTTGTAAGTGTCTCCAACATGTTGCCAAGTATCAATGATGTTCCGTTAGTAATTAAAAAGTTATAGGATATTTTACCATGAACAGATCACTGTTTACAAAGCAGTCGAATATCACGACGTTCTAAAGGAATTGCATGGTAAAATGTATGCCAATAATTAGTTTAATCATTCAACTATTCACTTGCAAAATTGCATGTCATTAAATTCAGTAATTAAAGAAAGACAATTATAATACTGACGGAGCATCGAAATCCTACATAATCCGACCAAGTTCGGATAGCTACAAAAAAGCGGCCGTGCCATATGTCTAAGCAACGTTCTTAACTTGGTGGGTTAGTATTTATTAATATTGTATAGTTGCGTACACAAGCGTTAGGAAAAAATAAATCAATTGTATTTCTTGATTTAAAAATATTTTTTTAATAATAATGCCACTATCTACGATAAAAATAAATCTTCAATTAACAAGTACTTCTCTATATAATATATTAAATATCCGTGTACAAAAATATTTTTATTATTATTACTTACATAAATTACTTGACTACGTGATTAAAAATAACGTTAATAAACGTTACGTATTTTAACTAAAATGTCGTAGATAGTAGCATTATTATTAAAAAAATAATTTTCAGTCAAGAAATGCAATTGTTTTATTTTTTCCTAACGCTTGTGTACGCAACTGTACCATATTAATAAATATACTAACCTTCCAAGTTAAGAACGTTGCTTAGACATATGGCACGGCCGCTTTTTTGTAGCTATCCGAACTTGGTCGGATTATGTAGGGTTTCGATGCTCCGTCAGTATTATAATTGTCTTTCTTTAATTACTGAATTTAATGACATGAAATTTTGCAAGTGAATAATTGAATGATTAAACTAATTATTGGCATACATTTTACCATGCTATTCCTTTAGAACGTCGTGATATTCGACTGCTTTGGAAACAGTGATCTGTTGATGGTAAAATATCCTATAACTTTTTAATTACTAACGGAACATCATTGATAGGTTGGCAACATGTTGGAGACACTTACAAGGTTTGTGTAAACGTGAAAATCTAGACCCCAAACTGCATACTTTAAGAACTAAGACCTAATAAGTGTATTTTACGTTTATATTTTTATCTTTTAAACCCTACGACTTTTTCTTAATCTGTTTTTTAAACAAATATAAACAAATTCAAAACAACGTATGCAAAAATCTACAGCTCTCTATGTAAGCGCTTTATATGAAAACTAGCTAACGGTCAAACGTTCGCGTAGCGGAAACTTGAATTTCTCCGAAGTTTATGCATGCACTGATTTCATTCATACATAATCAATTATACACAAATACACACTAATTTTCGGACACATCTCTTTTCTTCTAAAGTCTATGGATTAAAAAAAGTTCCGCCAGGACAACGTTCGCCAACGTTCGCCCAGCGGAATTTGTTTTTGGTGAATTTCTCCACAATGGCTGCATACACAAATTTTTATTTACCATACACAATTATAGGACGTCTTACACTAATTATCTGCATAATTAAAATCTTTAAATTCAACAACATTCCGCTGCGCGAACGCACACATTAAAGCACTGCATTATTGTTTTACTATTGCGGTTGAGTAAATAAAAAAAACTAAATCATATTGTGTTAACAAATTTTTCAACAAGCTTTTCCTTAGTACCAGTGACTTTTGCACCCTCTCTTTTAGCTCAATTTTTAGTTCGGAAACCTTATTCTGACCGTAGTCCATAATAAAATCAATAACACTTCCAATATAACAGAATTTCAATAAACAATAAGTTCGGCACCTACAATTCCATACTATTTGACAGCTGTTTGGACCAGACGCATACGTGGCGCCACCCGGTGGCAGAAAAAATTTCAAAAACCCTCATTAGGTAGAGACCTTTATAAAAGTTATTTCCCGTTATTTCATCTGCAACTTTATTCGTAGTTTACGCTCCGGGATAAAAAAAATAATAAAAGCCCTATCACACAGGCAGGGCCATTTCGCGTGAGTTCCATTTTGGAGGAATGTGAACACGAAATAATTACAGAAATAACCGAGTTCACATTTCATCAGAATGATTACGACGTCAACGACGTGATGACAAAAGGACTTTAAAAATGAAACAGCAGAAATATTTTAAAAATATACTTTATTCCATTATAAAATTTTCTCACGCTCGTAATAATGTTTTTATGCAATTATTACCTACCACACATAATTACGTTGTACCGAGGTAGCTAACATGGCCTCGATTTATTTTGTACGTTACATTTCAAATGGCGTGTCTTAAACAGTAATTACAGCAAAAAATATGTGTAATTGACAAAAATATGGTCTATTCTCATTAACCGAGTGTTCAGTGAACAATAGGATTGTTGGTGTTTACAAATACACGCTCAAGGCGCTACTTATGTAGCTGAGATAATTAACAAAAAAGTTTGGGAACCAATTAGACTCGTTTAATTGTATGTCGATTTTTTATTACAAGCACAAATGTCTCGACACAATTCAATTAAATGTTATTAGGTCAGGTGGGTTCCTATAGTACCTTTTGAGCCCTTGACTTATTAGAGGTAATTAAAATTGACGTTTTGTAGGTAATTGTATCGTGACGGTCGATGGTGACATTCGAAAATGTTAACAATAGGTAGGTACCTCAACACAAACACATTTTGAATGGTGTGAATAGTAACGGAATCCAGAAGTTACCTCAGCTTACCCATGTTTATTGGACAAGAATGATGAAAAAGTTAATTACAAAAATCATTAAATCATACTTACACATATGACACAGGTCACTGGGGCCCAGGGCCCCAATTCTCCTAAATTAATAATGTCAAAATCGAATAGAAATCGAATCGCAATATGATCGTAATAGCAGTTTTAACCATATCGGGCATTCTGCTACTAATAAAAGACCAATCGTATTCGATTGACATTTGATTGGTGTGCGATTGGTCTGCTATTTTGATGATTTTGGTCTATACGGTAGTTTGCTGTACAATCATTTTGCAATCGTAAATCATTTGCAGACAAAATGATCCATTATTGAATGACAGAAAAGGATAAAAACGTTTATTTCAAAGAAAAAATAGCGGAATGCCACATACGCTTCAATAGTAATCGAGTCGGGATTGGATCTCAGTCGAATCGAGTCGAACGTCAATCGAAGGTCGCTTAAGTAAAATTAGGAGAATCGGGCCCCTGTGATGCGACCTAAAGCTAGCGTTATTTTAGTAATTTTGGCTCTCGCTGCAAGTCGCATTGACCCCGTTTGTTCAACAAATACCACCTAACGTAAGAACTATGTGTGGCCAACAGCCGAGAATATTTCATTATGTTGTCTGTACAAACACTTAAGCCGTTGAATGCATGTAGATTTATTGATCGTTGAACTAAAATTACCATCAATTCATGTGGGTGGTAGAGGGGAGCTTGTAAAACTTTGAATTTAAGTTCAGACAAGTTAATTAGGTACCTAATACTTGTTTCCAGACTAATAAGAAATCTGAACTGTCTAATATTAACGAGACATGGCAGTGGCAATGGCAGATTCATAGGCTACTCTCGTCTCTGAAAGGATTTCTCAGTGACGGAACACTCGTCATAATTTAGTTATCTTCCCACTTTGAAGAGTAGATGTATGTAGATATAGGTAGGTGTTTCCGTCTGGTTTTAGAGACCCTCGCCCTCTACCACGTCTGTGCCCTGGGGTGGCGTAGGGTGCATAGGGGTACGCATGCCTCCAATTTATTGAACCTATGTCACTTTATGCCGTACCTTAATTTAGACATGTATCTATCTATTTATTACAGCGCGCTGTTAGGAGATCTACGTTTATATTTAAGTTAAGTACCTACTATGGGATTTCTGAATTTATTTTGCATAACAGCAAAGAAACGTAAAAAGGCCCTATAACCCGGCTACTGAACGATTTCCACGTTTATGTAAATTATTTCTTGGAAATGTTTATAAAATAAAAACTTCGCTCGCGTGCGAACTGTTTTACATATGAAACGCGACATAGCGACGTCAGCGCCTTTGTTTTATTTTAAAGCGTTTTCAATTTCTGAACATTTTTAAAATGAAAGAAATGCTATTTAAAAATACTTAACGTGAAAACATTTTACGGGCTTGTTACTTTCTACGACAAGACATTTTCTCTGCACTAACGGGATGCAGACTTTAAGTTAAAGACACATAATGGCATTAGATACATACATTTTTTACAATACATAAATGTAAATTGGAACCGTTTCCGTTATCCTATTAATAAGTAATTGCTATTCAATAATTGATTGTTTTATTAATAACATAAACTATGTCACATCCATAAAGTAATTAAAATTAGATAAGATCTCTTCGGTATATTATTTGGTAGAGCTAACTAAAATAAATGCGTTTCAAGAGCATTTCCATATGCAGATAGCCTGATTTCCTCCAAAGTACATGTAGCACATATTGGTGCACTCATAGGTGACTTCGAAGCCGTAGCTTTCTCCTACGACCACGTGGAAGGAAGGGCCGAACTTCTTATCCATGGACTCCTTGACCATCCGAGCAGCCAACTCGTTGTTATGTGAGAACTTCTCGCACGCGGTGACGGATAACTCCATAGCTTCCACTCGCATCTCCTCTGACATATCCGAGTGCTGTGGGCAAATCGATTAGTCAGATGTGATGTGAAGTGTTACGATCTCCGTTGGGACATTTTCTATCAAAACTCTGTAGGTACTTTAATTCTCGGGTTGCCTAGAAGAACAGAAACTTCACGATTCCCAAAAAGTATTCTTATTTATTACGAAAAGTGCCTCATGTAGGTAGGTAATTGTTTGACTTGACCATAACCGATTATCCAAACACACGTACCTATTGAGAATAGAGATAGTACGCGATTGGGTCCACCTGCCAAAACAAACAGATGAAACATCGCGATCCGATCCGCTCTCGGGAGCTGTCGGCGGCCAAACAAATGTGTTTACTTACCGCCCCACCCGGTAAATTACGACGATATTTGGACGAGAGAAATTTAACCATCGTTGCTTTGCAAAACAAAGTTTGTGGAGATGAAAGTAGACGATTACGGCAAAGTTATGGAATCTACGTTCTACAAATAGATTTTGGGGGAACTTTAACAAAAGAAGATGGATCTCTTCATTAATGCCAAAACTCAGTGACTAAACTTTTAGGGCGCCCAATCTCTAGTGCCTGCTTGGCGTTAGATTCGATGATCAGAGAAAGATCCCTCAATGAAGACACGTGGTACGAGCAACAACAAAGTCTCAGTTGCCCCTGGATTCCGAAAATCTTATACATAGATTCAAGAGAGTAGGGCAAGATAGGGCTTCTAGCAGACGTAGTAAACCGTGCCAGTAGTAAAAAACTAGGTTTTTTATTGGTCGTTTTGAGAGATCATTGGACGTGTATGTAACTCTATCGCAAGTGTTCCGGTCGAGTGATGCGTTGCAGCGAGCCAAGTCGCGCCACTCTCAGGCCTCGAAGCCGCCGAAATTTAATATCAACGTCTGTTTGATCAATAGGCAGAATACAATATACGTATTATGTGTCTCAAAGCCAAACAAATAATATTTAGTTAAGGTCATTTGCGTATTTTTAAAGGCCGTAGAACCCGTTAGGACACATAGACCTAAATCATTATTACCTACTATACACCAAACCTTTACCCACTTTAATTAATTGCGTCAGATAGGTACTGGTATAATAGCAAAAGCATCGCCTCCATTGTTTAATCATAGTTATGCATACGTTTTGCACATGCTAAGAATTAATACGTATTCCATTAATGTAGGTATCGTAGAGGACTGTTGTAAGGCGTTTTCGCATCGTCAGCAAATTGTAGAAAAGTAGATGTTCTAATTCTTAGTATCCAAGACGATATCGTGAGCTCGTAAGAGATAGTTTAGGTACATCCAGATAATCATTACGAGGCAGAAAATGTTTTTCAGAGACATAAGGTGTCTACTACAATTTGCAGATCATAACAAAGCGTAAATAAACAACATACATACATACCTACCTACTTAACTATAACATCTGCCTACCTCATCCCAGACCGTTTCTAAAATGTGTCGCCTCGTAAAACTGCATAGTAAGTACCTACCTACAATTACCTACCTATGACAAGCTCGGTTTGAATACAATTAATTTTAAATTAGTCATTAAGAAATACAAGCACAGCTTAATCGAACCCACCACACGTTTTCAAAATACAAACATTTACTAACTGGGCCATTGTATTCTAATCTAATATTTCTTTACCCCTACATTTCAGTCCTTTTTCCCAATTATCATCATTTTTTACTACTGCAAAGTACTAAATACGTAGGAAGCAATTTATTTGCCACAGAATTATAATACTGAATATAAAAGCAGCTCTCATTAGAAATTAATAAATATTACCCTTATTAGAGGATAGGTGTGTATCACTTTCTCAGGCGCAGCTCCTGGAGCCGCAGCCTCCTCTGCCATTGTCCATAAAATTCACAAATGTTCAATTAAACTTGATACAGACACGACACTAAACAATATTGTCGAAATACGACACGTCTCTCCGTGACCGTGCAATGCAACGTCTCCCCACTGTTTACCCGTTGCCTTGGAAACCGACGGAGGCGGGAAGATTCTGATTGATTTTTCTCAGCGCAATGCACTGTGGCACCGATCTGCGTAGCCAGCCAGTGTCGGTGGTCACTAAACTACTAATAGTAGTAAAATAATGAGCCTGACATACAAGGTTGCGCGTGGGAGCCTTTGACTATAATTTTAACTTGGTTGGCATTTATCTAACTGCAGCCTTTGATTATAATGACATCATTATCTTGATAGCTATAAACCAATTTCCTTATACATAGTCTACAATAACTATAGCGAGTTGTTTAATAGAATAAATATAAGTTCCCATATACCTATAGGATATACCGAATAACCGAATTCGTAACTGGAGGATGCTGGAGGAGGTCCTCATACCTTTCTTTCAATACGTTTCAATTAGTATCTAAAGAAATCAATCAATGTAGTTTTGATAGTATTTACCTATCATATAAAAACACCCAACATATCGTAATAGCTACGCAGAGTTTACTTCATTCACATTTCTGAGTTATTTTGTTATCCTGACAGACAGAGAGTTATTATATAATGTTAGAGACATGGTTGTGGTTTTACCCGCGTCTCAAGGAAACTACTGCTTACCTACTCTCTGCACCCGTGGGCTTTAAACGGCTCCTATGCTCTCTACCAAAATTTCATCTCAATCGCTTCAGATGTTTTACCATGTAAGTTTTCTATATGAGAAATTAAATCACTTTCGTTATTAAGGCAATAAATAACTCTCCTTAGTTGGCTTATGTTCTCATTTCATATATCTAGTATGTTCAGGTCTTAAATACTCATATAAAAGGGTAAACTCGTACGAAACGTACATATATTGTCTTCAAAGGACATGGAAACGGAACTTCTGAGTTCAAGATCGTAAGATGTGGATAATCCTTCTGTGAGCGCTGATGACCTTGGTAATTATTCACAAAATATTTACATTAATTGAAAATAAAATAAACTTATATATATATACAACTTAAAACTAATATAGGGCATCAAAAAATTGCTCCTCATCGCTGTCACTGGGTAATGTACCCAAAAGACTGGCAGCATTGCCACGTTGGATGGCAATGCTCAACCTCTGTGCGAAATAAAAGCCAGCCTTTGGGTCCCTTGGTAATTAAAACTTGAATTTAGTCTGCCCGATGAATACTACTGCTACTATAATGAAGCTTTCCTCCAGTCGTTAGTTGTTCATGGTCGAACCTTGGATGTGGAAATGCTGTTCCTTCTACGATGCGTTTCTACCAAACCCGACAGTAATGGTAGAACTGATATTAATATGTTTACAACATTAAAATCTGCTCGTGTTCGTTGTCAAAGATGTCAATGTCAAAATCAGCTGTTTGTATTTGTGTTCCGCGGAAGGATACTTTCCCTGTAAAACATATCTAAGTTTACCTATTTTTAACCATTTTATTGCAGTCCTACCAATATCGTTACAAATTATGGCTTCTCGCTTTAGTGGTGCGTTACAGTTGACTGACCTTGACGATTTCATAACACCATCGCAAGTAAGTATCAAAACATAACCTATACATTTACGTATCAACAAACATGAGTTATTAAGATTTTTATGCCATATCCTGTTCCTGCCGCTAGTATGCGCAAAGAAATCATGCATATTGCTATTCATGTAGACCAGACCATTACTATAATCGACATAAACCATTTAAGCCTGCAGTTTTCAAGTCATACATAGAAGTAAATTTTCTATTCTACAATCAAGACCATTAATTATTTCACTATCAACAGGAATGCATAAAACCTGTAAAGGTCGAGAAATCAAAGACCAAAACTGGTGCAAAGATAAAGATAGGAGAAGATGGATACTTTGATGTGTCAAGCGGGAGGGAAGAGAAATTGAAGAAGGTTGAGATCACTCTGGCAGACTGCCTGGCTTGTAGCGGATGTATCACGTCGGCTGAGAGTGTGCTGGTCACCAAGCAGAGCCAGGAGGAGCTGTTGAGGTGAGCACAGTAATTATTAAGACATTCATAAGACTTCATTTTGCTTTAAAGGTATCATTAAGGTGATCAAGAGTAATTTTGGGGTGTCTGTGCAAATATATAAGCATTTAAACATTTCTAATCCGTTTTCAGAGTATTCTCAGAGAGAAAATATACAGATAACAAAGGGGAAACAAAAGATGTGAGCCTGATAGTGATATCTTTATCGCCACAGCCAACACTATCCATTGCAGCTCGGTACAAGCTGTCCCCTGAGGAAGCCACTCACAAGTTAGCAGGTGCCTTTGTATTTTATATCTAACAACATTTTATTTTATTCTATGACTATGCATATTAACAGTATGATTATTTAATCATATATTTGTGCACTGATTAGTATAAAGATCAGCTGATACTTATATGTGTGGAATTATTTAATTTCTTTGTTATTGAGAAAGGTATGCGTAAGGGCGGGCGTTTTGGGGGCTGTCTTTTGTAGATTTGACGTTCAAAAAGTGCTGATTTTCAGCCTACTTTGAATAAATGACTTTTGATTTTGGTATAAGGAAGGAAAAGCAATGACGATAGGTTAGTTCATTATTTTAATTTTAACCATTTAAAAGTTCCTAATCTTTGTAACACTTGCATGTTAACTTGTCCAGGCTACTTCAAGAGCCTGGGTGCCGACTTGGTGCTGGATATGACAATAGCTGAAGACCTTGCACTACTGGAGGCACAACAGGAGTTCCTGCAGCGTTATCAGAATCAGCAGACAGACCCCAGCGCTAAGAACCTGCCTATGCTGGCTAGCTCTTGTCCAGGTAACGAGAATGCTTGGATTTTACATAAAAATATACATTGGGAAAGATCAGGATAACTTTGCAGCCTTTAAACATATTTTTTTTGATTTATTGTACTGGTGTACTGCTTCAATAGGTGTTCTGCTTATATTACTGAAATGTGTAGATTCTGCAAAACTCTTCAGGCAGGGAACCAAATTAGTTTTTTATTTGCCAAGAAATGAAACCTGGTAGTAGTATTTGCAAGCCTTTTGAATCAGCTTACCTTTGGCAACAATAAACTGCCTCTGGTTGCCATAAGAAAACCACTTTTATGAACTTCTACTTTTCTTATACTTTTTAAACTGAAGCTTCATAGGTTCACAGTCTCTTGTTAATTGTCAACAGGCTGGGTATGCTACGCGGAGAAGACACACGGCAACTACATCCTCCCATACATTTCCACCAGCAAATCCCCACAACAGGTCATGGGTTCTCTGGTCAAGCAATACCTCTCCAAGTGCAAGGAGGTGACTCCCGCGGAGGTGTACCATGTGACCTTCATGCCGTGCTACGACAAGAAGTTAGAAGCGTCGCGAGAAGACTTCTACTCAGAGATGCAGAACTGTCACGATGTTGACTGTGTTATTACTGCAAGTATGTATAAATAATCACTATAGTGATGTAGATTTGTTTATTTAATACAGGAAATGTTTTCGTTATGTTGCATTGCATATCTTTGTCGTTAGTAACCGAGCCTGTGAATGAAACTTGTTTAAGAAGTGAGTTCCAAATCCGTGTTTTTGTATTTTTTTATTTATTTGTATCTAAGGCACATAGAAAATACAATATTTAATCATTATAACATTAAATCATACACCAATATATAAATAACTGAAAATTAATGTTTACACGAAGCGTCGGCGTCGTGTATTGTCCTCATCATCAGCCTAGCCAAAGAGGCGATGGAACATGCACTATTATAAATTGGCTTTACATCTACTGCAGTTAGCGCAGTTACTTGATACATAGAATTTTCTTTAATTTCCACATCATCTTCAAATCTCTTCTAGTTGAACTGGAACAAATGCTAGACGTAAGCGGCAAGGTCCTGAATGACGTCACGGGTGTCGAGTTGGACTGGCCGTGGGGACAAGGTGATGCGCCCCCCGCGGTGCGGCGGCATATAGGCACGGGGTCGGGCGGGTACGCCGACCATGTGTTCCTGTATGCGGCACAACAGCTGTTCGGGGAGACTGATGCCAAGCTTGTTTATAGGAATTTAAGGTTTGTAATATCACTACATTGTATAAAACAAAGTCGCTCTTTATGTCCCTATGACCCTTTGTACGCTTAAATCTTCAAAACTACGCAACCGATTTTCATGCGGTTTCTTTTATCGGATAGAGTGTTTCAT
Source organism: Helicoverpa armigera (assembly GCF_030705265.1). Classification (NCBI taxonomy): domain Eukaryota; kingdom Metazoa; phylum Arthropoda; class Insecta; order Lepidoptera; family Noctuidae; genus Helicoverpa; species Helicoverpa armigera. The sequence continues at coordinate 1,283,113 of NC_087128.1, forward strand.
GTGGAAGTTTTAGATGTATAATAACATCCATTAAATAACAAAATTAATGATGCATGTTTTTCACCATGAATCCTTGGATTGTTTTTTTTTTTAACAATGTAGTCGACAACTTCCATTGAGCAACATTGTCAGACATCTACCTCACATGACCCCTCGAGCTCGCCATTGTGAACACTTCTGATTTCTCAATGGACGCTTGCGCATTGTTTATGTACACAGAAATAAAGTAGCTTACCTTTGCTCGGGTTCAGTTCTTAGGTACTCGTAATTATGTTACGACCCAAATATTGGAGACCCCTGCACTCCACCTTTTTGACTAGTGTGCTAATGACTTGATGGTAGCACTTCCGGCTACACTTAATTATAAGTGTGATCAGTTTTTAATTACAAATAATCTAGATTCTTACCTGTTTAAAAAGTAAAAGGTCGTAAAATGCAATTATCAAGTCAAAAAGATTTTAAACATATATCCGAATCGAAAACGCAAAATGTGTTTTTTTTAAACAGATTTTCTTAAAAACTGGCAATATCGTCTAAGTAGCGTGCCTGCACTCATGTCTAAGGGTCAATAAAATGCATATGTGTATACAGAAACCCTGACTTCCGTGAGGTGACGCTCGAGAAGGACGGCAAGGAGGTGCTGCGGTTCGCGGTGGCTAATGGCTTCCGCAACATACAGAACTTGGTGCAGAAGCTCAAGCGCGGCAAGTCGCCCTACCACTACGTTGAAGTTATGGCTTGCCCTTCAGGTATTATTTTACTTTTCCATGCATTTACATTTTAAGATTGTGACATTTTAAGACACGTAAGATTCCAGCCAGCTCGTTGATCAATTTATATATAGCACAATTAGGTAGACGAGGAAGTTTAAGAAAAGAATACATGTTATTGCCACTCATTGAGGCCATTCTAACGTGGGTTAGTACCATGAGGCATAAAGAACTAAATGCACGTATTCTATCCGTTATGCTTGTGAGAATATTTTGAGATAACTGTAAGGACGCCTACAACCCTAATTGGTGGGAGGTATCAAAGGATCGACAGGTGTGGAGACGAAGAGGGGAGGCCTTTGCTCAGCAGTGGAACAGTTCAGGCTAAAGATAAAGATTGAGAAAAAAGATAAAGAACTGTAAGGAAGTTATTTTTTTTTAAAGTAAGCATTGAAGCAAACCATAACAGATTTTATCCTTATTATATGAATTAATGATATACAAATCAGATTCTCATCATTATAGGATGCCTAAACGGCGGCGCTCAAGTTCGTCCCGTCACCGGCGAGAGTGGACGTGAGCTGGTCGCGCAGCTAGAAGCTATGTACTCTACCCTGCCCCTCGCGACGCCGGCAGACAACCGCCTGGTTCGACGGCTGTATGCCGACTGGCTTGATGGCAGGGACTCTGACAAGGCGAGGGCGGTGCTACATACTTCCTACCACGCAATTGACAAGTCAGATATAGCCCTTAATATTAAATGGTAGTATTCCGTAATATATTGTTGCTAGAAGTAGGCGAATTAATTGAAGTTTAAAAAACTTTGATGTTTGACGAATCCTGGTTTTGGTGGTGCAGCCAGTTGCATTTAAGGGGAGTGTAGCACTTAGCACGGCTCCAGGACAGAACGTTTATTACTTACATTTGACAACCCTTATGTACGGACGAGCGTATATGCGCGAGCCATCACCGGTTTGAACGAACATACGAGGATACGCAAGTATACGCGCGTCCGTTTTTCTGTGGACTATTTTAGCATACGCACTGAAAAATAGTCAGAGAATTACCCTTAACAATTTTACTGATCTCTATTTATTCTAAAAAGTGCGCAACTTTGAATGCAACTTGCTGTAGACATGTTAAATAAATTATAATTTGTTGATTTATCCTCCTTGGGCATATTATGTGCACTGGTATAAATAGTTAATGTATTGGTAAATAAGTCAGAAGCTAATGTAAGAAGGATAATAATGTTGTGATTCTTTCATTCGGTAAAAAAATAATAGGGAATATTGCTTCAGAAATATCTATTTTTTAATGTTTTCTTGCTTATAAAGCAACTTATTTTTATTTAATTATGCTTACAGAATCAAAGTCCAGTGTAAATATTTTGTAACCGAAAATAAAACTGTGTTGTCTTGTTGAGTATTTATAGATACATAATAAGTTAATTACATACATATGTTTGTCTTAGTTGTAAGAAAAGTGATATTGTATGATTCCTTGCAATACAATAACGTGTAAATATCACGTTGTAAGTATGTAACGTAATTGTAAGAACAATATAAGAGCTGTTTGAAAGTCGTGTTTGTGTTCACCACCTATTTGAATATGTATGGTACAACTTATTCACTATAAATATTTAATTGTTTCTTCGTTTGACCCGTGTCGCCACTAAATGTTTGTTCATTTAAATTTTTTGTTGGTTTTCGGTCTCTCTCAGACACATTGAGGAACTCCCGAATACTTACAACTCTCTGAATTGAAATAATTCACTTACATATCTCGTTGGTATGTTGTTACTCTGTAGTAAAAGTTTAATTAAGGGGCCTTTATATTTAATGAAATTGCGTAATATTACAATTTGTGCAAATTTACGAAACGAATAGTAGTTAATATTGAAGATTGCCCAATGATTTTTGGTGACTTTTTTTTGTAATATATTTTTACTGTAATATTGCGCAATTTGATTGTTCATCTAGGTGGCGCTTTAAAGCGATGTACCATTGCTGCAACTAATTATATAGTGACGGGATAAATTAAAATGTGATTCATGTGTCGTATGGGTTAAAAGCGAATTTGTTTACAAGTGTTTAATTATGTGATTAATTAATTATGGTTCAAGTCTTTATAATGAGCGTCGAACAACTTTTACTATCAGTCTGCCTTCAGACAAGTGGTTATCTTTACTGTGTAATAGCGAGAGTGAGAAGCTATTATATAGCCTTTCAAAATCTACGTGTGGAAGTGGAACAGTGACACAGTATATTTATTAAAATACAATTTCGTGTTCACATTCAAAATTAACGAAATAAACCCGAATCAAAAATCGATTTCATAGTTGCAGTAAGAGCAGGATTTTGTGAAAGTTCAACATTCCTAGTGTTCACGATTATTAAAGTTATTTAAGCACATGCAACAAATTGGCCACGCTTCATAACTTTGTTGCTAAATATTTAGCCAGCTTACCTGACCGTGGCTAACTGATCATCCTACTTGCGGCAACTTGGCAAGTAGGTTTGATGACTATCTGTTATCAGTGACGTCGTCGCGTGGTCGTGTCGTGACGTGTGAGGCGGCTTCTAAGTTGATGAATAACGATCGCAGGCGTCGATTGTATTCCGTGCAGTGGCGAGCGCGGGCGCGGCGGCGACCAATCTCGTGTTGTACAAATAATGTGTAGTGTTTACATAACAAGTGTGCTGCGCTGAACGTTCGACTGCAGTGCTCGTGCGATGGGGGCCGCGGGAGTGACCGGCTTCAGGATATACTGTGTACTGTTCTGCACCATCATCAAGGCGGTGATCAGCACGGGGCTCGGCAAGTGTCCCGTCTACCCGCCGCTACCCAACTTCGATATACAGCGGGTGAGTTACGTTACAGTTTTTCAGCCAAAATGTGCCTTTGTTATCGAAAATCAGTTCGATTATGGTCTTTTTGTTTTTTGTTACATAGTGCTGCTTATGAACGTAACCTACCTACTTAGGTAATAGCGAACTTGGTATCGGAAATCTTGGAACCTAACTTTCTTGTTTCACTGAAACAAACCATGACTAGGTTTTCCGACAACACTTTTCGAAGGGGGTCTTGTGCTCATAGACTGTATGGATATGTAGACCTTAATCGCGCTTCTACCGCCAAAACTACCGTTACTCTGCGCTCTATGGTCATATTCAGAAACAATTAAGCAGGACTAGAACATATTTATAAGTTCGTTAGCGCGACGTAGACGCTCCGTCTACATATTCCAATGTTGAACATTGTGAACAGTCACCTTGCGCCCTGCTTAAGTCCGAATGTCAAGCGGTCACCACACACCTATGCATACGTTAACATAATGCATGCAGTAACTAGCTAAATCGGAAGGAAGCGACTAGAACTATGGGCGTACAACATTCCCGTTACAAAACTTACAAACACCCAAAAACTTAATACATAATACATAAGCAATATTTAATTTGGCTACAATACAGGAAGTTGAGTAATGTGTTGTTACAACCAAGTGCTGAATGAACACTGAAAAAAAACCGTTTAATTCAGTACTAAAGAATTAGGTATGCCTAAACTTAGTCTGTACCTACCTAAGTCTCACAAGGAAAACAGTCTGGATATTTGATTTAATCGTATGCGATAACCTTTTCACCACCCACTGTCGCAAATATTTTCCCGAGGAAATTACGATTTATGTTGGCATACCAAATATTTTTTTGGGAAAATGGTGTCTGTTTTCCACAAAAATGTGTCTGTAACCGAACCTGCCTGAATATCATGAATATTCAAAGAAATCATTGGTCGACGAACTTTTATAATTATCGAACGACAAGTTGTTTTGACTATCTGATTAGTTTTCTTACGACTTCCTACAATAAATTAAATTAGACATTATCGGGATCATTTAACCCGTCAATAAGATTATCTAGCGAAACTAATTTTATATACAAACATTATGTTTTGAACAATTTTGTTTATTTATTACGATAACAGCAACTTTTGGTTCCAAATAGGACTAGGTCGTGTTTTTCTTGATCAAATCTAGAGCGCTAATCAGTTATACACATCTCATTTAAAAAATCGTAACTCTGTGCAAACAAACCTTGTCTTTTTGAAACTCAAACTTTTCGCCCCGTTCTCGAATCAATAAATAATCGAATCAGACCAATACGTTTCAGTCCTTCTCTGTTGCCTCTGTTGGCCGTACTATCCATCATTAGGTATCCTTTCATCACTTCTTCAAATCTATCCCATGTTCAAACTCAACAAATTCTTTGTACATCAAGATTTCAATCGATTAAAATGCCTTGAGAGATGACTAAGGACGAGGCACACGCACGACGTGGTTTGAACGCAGTTTCTAACTTTCATGTTCATTGTTAGACAATGCTGGCTATGAAAACAAGATGTCTAAGGAATCGGAATTTAATATTACTTATTCGCATCATATGGAAAACATCTTGAGGAAACCTGGACTATATAGTCTGAAATCACCAACCCGCATTGAGCAAGCGTGGTGATTAATGCTCAATCCTTCTCCGTGTGAGAGGAGGCCTGTGCCCAGCAGTGGGACGATAAAAAAAGGCTGTAACTGTATTCGCATAGGTAGCAACCTGACCCTGAAGGTGGTTCACCGTTCACGGGATGTTTAGACTCGGAGTTGTACGTTTACACAATATATCAGTTCTTGGGAAAAAAGTAAGAACTTCGTATCGGTGGTAACGGAAATGCACGTAATCTGCCACTGTATACAATGCTAACATGAGAATGCTTGAAATCGCAGCGAATGTTACGACCATATAGGTACCTAGTACATACCTGGGCATATCCGGTTTGAGATTCTTCATATTTTTTGAATCAGACTAAATAAGCAGCAGAGATTCTTAGTTTTTACCTAGCCTTTGTAAACCAGTCTAAAGCTCAGCAGAACGACAGTCTCTCAGTGTGTCAAACAACAAGCCAAATGGAAAACATTTGTGATACACTCCTATTAGGTCCTTTTTTTCAGTCTGTCTTTAAGAATGTGTCCAAATAAAAGCTGTTGGATGTTTCAGATGACCGGCACCTGGTACGAAGTGGAGCGATCCTTCTACCTGGTGGAGATCACGGCGAGCTGCACCGAGCTCGACATATCACTCAATGAGAGGGGATACCTGCTCATCACTATCAATACTGTTAACAAATGGTACCCCATCTCCCTTCATACTTTGTTTTTTTATGACACCACGACGAAGTTGACGAAGACCAGAAAAGCACCGAAGTTGTAGGCATGACTGAACTGGAAGTGTAGGTTGCACTCCTTAGGTACTTCGATTCAGATTCATGACCTTCTACTAGCAGACTAACAGGATCCCAAATGAACTCTTTTGGCCTAGCCTTTACTCAACTTTGTTCAATTCCACTTCCAATTTACAACAATGTAGGTAGGTCAGGCACCTTCTTTTGGGTCAAATTCGAACGGCGGGCATGACCAAAACGATCGGTTACAATTGAACTAACGAGGCGTTTGGGTTCTTTGAGACATCTGATAACGATTTTTGGTATTACAAAATATGATACCTAGGAATGCGTACCTATAAGGGCAAAAACAGTAGGTACTGTTCCTCGTCCCCCGCACACATGCATTTTGGCGCGCTACTTAGGCGATTTTCCGTTATGCACCTCTGCTACTAATTTTGTTCTCCATGTCCAGGACCAACAGTCCGTCAACTCACCACGGCATCGGCATCCCGAGCCACAACACGTCGTCGATATTCCGGTACAAGCTGAACAACCGCGTGCCGTACATCATCGGACGCCTGCTGCCCGGCGCCGGCGTCTACAACATACTGTTCACGGACTACGACCAGTTCGCCATTGTGTGGTCGTGTACCAGCGTCAGTATCGCACATTCAGGTAATTTTATTAGGTAGCTGGTCTGCCAGTTTTGGTTTTAATGTCTCTCTGTGAGTCTCTTTTTTTAAACGACGGTAACAATTCATGATTTTGAAAAAAAAAACAGATTGGAAATAAATAATAAAAAAAATAACTTTATTGATACATAAAAACCTTTCTTACATTCACAGGAAAAAATCATAGGTATCTTTTGCCATACCGTCCCGTTAAATGGGACATAAATATTTTGCTTAGTAGTTTTACTTACAAAAGCCTAAGCTTTTTTGCTGTCTGTACAACCCTGGGCTGTCTTCAAGTCGCGTGTAATCACAGTCATACTAGGCAAACGTGCTTTTTTCTTTTAACATTTTTTCTGCGGTGTGACTAAGAAGATATTACTAGGTGTAAGTCAGGTTAGGGGGTACGCAGATGTTGTGTGAACTTTAGAACATGATTTAACATCTAAAAAAAGGAGTACCTAAGGCACGCACGTGATATGTGAACTTTATACTATGAGTGAGTTCTTACCTGAATATAATGAATATAGCCTACTTATCAAAGGTAGGTAGATACGCATGTCCTGACAATCTTTGGCAAGATACACTCGAGTCTTGGCTGGGGCACTGCCGTGCTCTCAGATAGATGGTAGGTCATGCCCACGATGTGACATTCGTCACAAAGTGCAATAGTCGTACCTACAATTATTTTATTATTTGTTCCTTATTTTTGATATACCTATTTATTATCAGGCACCTATGGTCTATGCCTCTATGGATATAAATCACTAAGAGTGTTTCCCTGAACGCGGGGGATAGAGGGCGCTGGACACGTGTTCGAAGTGCCCAATAGGAAAGACGCGCCTTCATACAGCCTAGTTATACTTCAAAATAAACAGCACTGTTCACACATCACCCTTGTACAGATCACATCTGGGTGCTGGGGCGGCGGCGTGAGATCGAGGCGCCGGTGCGCGCGCAGATCTACGCCATCATGCAGGAGCTGCGCCTCGACCCCGACCGCCTCATTATCTCCAAGAACAACAACTGCACCGATATACGCGATAATAAAATTTAGTTTGTAACCATGTGTTTTATTTACAAGCCAGTTAGATGATACCTTATTTTATTTCATTTGGGCAGCTAATATCATGAAACTTAATTTTCTCAATCAACATTGAACCTTATGTTTCTACAGACATGGTTCAAATCTATTAAAATTTTGTTTGACAGATTATAGTAGCGTGATGTGATGGCGTCTGTATTAAGCATCGATTTATTTAAATAGGAAGAAAATAAAACACCCAATCCATCATCACACTTTCTATTTTTTTGGAAAAATATCTTATATGTACAGTAAAGTTTAATAGTAAAAAACTTATGAGAAGTTCAGTAACTAAAAAGGTCATGGCTCACTACGTCACTTCCGAACCTGACCCGCACATCTCGTGGGCATCACGGAATACCACGTAACCATCTGATGAGTGGCCAACTGACTGATCGGTCAACTAGCGTCCTGTCCAATGGTGGTCACCTATTTAACAGTCACATTCTCGCAAGTCCATTTAAAGAATATCGACAGCTCGAGGCGAAGCTGTGCGGCCTGGTTACCTGGCTGCCGAAGTGAGCTATTACCTTTAAATAATCATCGTCCACTTGGAATTTATCACCTTGCGACCGATTTAAAGATTAGGCCCTGTTCAGATTTGAGAATTACATACTTCTTTCTTATGTGGAACATTAGAGTACCTTATTAATGACACGAAATGGTGATGATGATCATGTAGTTTGTATGTGAACAGAGCCCATGTGATGACACTTATTTTGAAGATGTAAAACAAAATAAAATGTGATATAAAACTTAGTTGAGTGCATCCAGAATGTAAAGTTATCACATAAATAATATTAATAACAAAAAATATAGATAGAAGATATCTGTAACAACATTAATCTATTATGTATTTTGGCCAAGTTATTCAATATTATAGATTCAAACAGTTTGGTTATCATATTTGGCATAGTACTGAAACAGTATATCATGATATTATATTGTAACATTCAACAGGCATAGTATCAATTACTATCAGAACTATCACTGTATTGATTGCTATTATTTTATTATTATATAAAAGATGAAGACCTCTAAAAGTTTGGAAATGCTATGAAGATCGGATGGCTTACATAATATTACAGTCTTAGAAATATTGCTGTAGAAAGACCATCGTAAAAGGCAAGATCTATCTAGATTTACTATATTTGTTACTATTTGTAACCTTAGGCCTTATGTAACAAGAAAATATATTAAAATAAAAACAACAATATGCTGCAATCTTCAACATTATTTGTGCAAAACAAAAATAAAGTGCATATAAAAACAAATAGATTAATAAAATAAATAGAACAATACTCATTTAAGTACTGAAACAACAGACTGCAATTTGGCTTAACAGCCTATTCCCTTATCAGTTGCAAACCAACACCAATTCTTATGTAAGTATCTTTTCAATACACACCACACATACAGTGAAAAATCTGTGAACACATTATAAATTGCTATGCTGTCACAAGCAGTCTGTGGAAAGTATTACCAAGTCTTAAAAGTCACACATTAAAATTATTTTCTCCACTGCCAACACAATTCCTCACATCTGTCACTCTGACGCACTCTGCGTCTCGGTTTCTGTAGTCGTAGTGTGAGAGGGAGGACACACTGTCCTCGGGACTGTCGCACTGGTTGTCAGCCGGCAACGTGCCTGTGCTCTGTGGACACTGCTTGCTGTTCTGTACCGTGTACTGGTGCATCCATAGCTGCTTCTCCTCTACCTCTTTGCTTACTACTACAAACAATTCCTTTTCTTTGCTATCAAGCTGCTCTTTTAGGTATGCTATTAGATCACTGCTCTGAAATGTAAAGAAAATATTGCTTACAATCAAAACTCAGTACCTACAAATAACAAATGAAATAGTAAATAAAATCCTACAATTGAATCAAGAAAAAATAATAATTACCCTTCCAATTAACTGTGGTGTTTCAAGCTTAGAGTCAAGGTTGTAGAAGTTGCCCTGTATTTGCCGAATGGTGATCCAGTGTCGTCGGCGCAGTGGTAACATTACAAACCCCAGTTTATAATCTGATGGCACATTCAGTATGAAACCACAGATGTTTGACAAATCCAAACAACCTGGGTCCCTGAAACATTTCAATAGTTTAGAAAACAAGCACTGTGTTACTGATACTATTGGCACTATTGTGACCAACAAACTGTCCTACAATATCTGTACACAACATATAACGCTAGGACAATAGATTGAATAGGTGTTAAAAATATATCTAGATGTATTTTTTGTGTAAGCTTAGAGTCCTTAGGATTAGATTAGCTTACTCACTTCCTCTTATCAAACCAGACAGCCTCACAGCCCTTCTTCTGTAGAGCTGCCATTATCACATTGATGTCATAGTTGCCCAGCCCCAGCATGGACCGGTGTGGATTGATCCACACATTGGGGGACAGCCTGCTGCATATTGCATCTAACTCAGACTTTGAATATGTTGCGCGCATCTGAAAACATATCAATCCATCATTTTGTACATTTTACATACTTTAAAAGCATTTATCATAAGAAATAATGAACATAACAAAGTTTGATTATTGAATGTTCAATAATAGCACGTTTCACAGCGGGGCAATGTATTACGGTATTGTTTATTCAAATTTAATATTTACCTGGAATAAATTGTTAAGTGCGTGTAAAGCGCACAACTCTTTAACCTGTTTTTCATGATAAATTGTTTGTTTCGAACTCATCGCGTTCACGTCCCATTCAAAGCGTTTCTTCTGAACAAAGCAACATGGTCTTCGCACCAAATATTATAAATTATTTATAAGTAAAAACTTTTTATTCTTCTTCAAATTACAAAGATTATATGATTTTATATTATTTTAAAGCTACAATATTTAACTCAACTTGACAATTTTCTTTGACTGACAGAAGCAGAAACAATCTTGACAGCTGCTGCTTAGAGATGGACCGACAGAGCTTCATATAGCATCACTCATGGTGCCGTTCAGTCAGTGCGAGCTTCCCTTTAAGTGCTAGAGATTCCGAAAACCGTAAATATGACATTATATCTATTTATGTCTATGACTTATTAGAAAAAAAAACACGAAGGCGCGAAAAACTTTTTGATTTTGACTTTGACATTTTAATTTCAAAATAATCAAATTAACACCGTGAATATTTAATTGGATTTGAAGAAATTATGTTTGAAACTGTACAAATAGAAGGTCTATTTCCCGAAGAGGAAAATGATAACAATTTGTCTACTACTAATAAATCTTTTTATCAACAGTACAAACTTTCGCTAGCAAGGTGATGTACAGTTCAAAATGTTTCATAATAAAAGTTATTTAATGTTTCTTACCAATATTCTTTATCCTTAGTGCGTCGAATATAGCATCTACAGCAATACTGAACGACATTTGGAATAACAATCAAGAGATGTTAGGAGATAGTGCTACAAAGCACATTCATAATTCGGCTAACTTTTTGCTACATAATGCTGACACAAGCAACACGAAAACATGGAAAAGTTGTTTAAAGTAAGTTTACTCTCATAGTTTTCATTATTATTTTAATCCTTCGAGGAAGCTTACTCCGATTCCAACAACCTTACTTTCATGTTTACAGCAATTTCGATGCATCATGTTATTTTGATCGGACTTCAGCTACCTGTGACCAATGTAATTCTGGAACAAAATCTTCTGTAAATGCTTTCCAAAAAAACAAATGCACCTGTGATCTGGGTTTAGTGGAAGCCACTGATAAAGGTCCCAAACAAGTCTCAGAGCACAAGGGGTCTTTGTGCTTAGCACATTCTCAGAATTCAAGTCAAGAATCAAGATCTGGGGATGATCACAGACATGTCTTTAAACCAAAGTTTGGGCGACCAAAGCATAAAAATAGTAAAAACTTTAACCAACAAACAATATCCAGTACTCCTATATCTGAGGAAGTAGATTTTGACAAAGAGGAAGAAGAAAACAAAGCTCATAAGAGCAATGTGTCCAAGATCATGTTTAAGACAGCTAAGGAAACTCTTCTTGCTTCTAATCCTGCAGCTAAGAGAACATTGGGTACATCAAGGAAAGCTCAGGCTAAGTTTGTGTCTCCTATGATTGGAGCTCAGTAAGTACATCACTAAGTATATTATGTGTTGCTTACTAAACTGGTATTCAATGTTTATATTAATTCCAGAGATAAACAGGAGACTGTTACGCCTGGAATGCTAGATGAGAGACTCAAACATATTGATCCTAAAATGATTGAGTTGATTGAAAGTGAGATTATTGATAAGGGAACACCCATTGGTTAGTATGCCATATCAAAAGTTTATTTTCCATGTTATATGATTCTTGTCTTCCTAGAAGATGAAATAAAATCAATTTGTTTATAGGTTGGGATGACATAGCAGGTCTGCACATGGCTAAATCAGTGATACAAGAAGCAGTGGTGTGGCCCCTACTCCGACCCGACATATTCACTGGCCTGAGACGGCCACCTAAGGGAATTCTTTTGTTTGGACCACCTGGCACTGGAAAAACTTTAATTGGTAACTCAATAATAAGATTGAAGATTAGACAAAATATTCAAACCCTTGTTGAGTTACTCTACAAATCTGGGGACCATATTGGCCTAAAATGAGTAAAACAGATTATTCAAAAGTCTCGATTCCTTTTTTAACAATTATCATTGTATATGTTAGGTAAATGTGTGGCGGCACAATGCCACGCCACCTTCTTCAGTATATCGGCGTCGTCGCTCACGTCCAAATGGATCGGCGACGGAGAGAAGATGGTACGCGCGCTCTTTGCTGTCGCCAGATGTCACCAGCCTGCTGTAAGACTACAACAATTTATTTCTAAATATCGTGATATGAAAAATGTCGATGCATTTGAAAATTTTCTCATCATGCTTACAAAAATCTAATGTTACAGGTGATTTTCATAGATGAGATAGATTCTCTGCTAACTCAGCGTAGCGACACTGAGCATGAAGCCACTAGGAGAATAAAGACAGAGTTCTTAGTGCAGTTCGACGGCGCAGCTACTGGTAATAATTATATTTCATACTCAATTTTGAGCATAATCTTATTTTTACTTTACGTTTAACAAAAATTCTGCTACAGGAGAGGAAGATCGTCTCCTGATAGTCGGCGCGACTAACAGGCCTCAAGAGTTGGATGAGGCAGCGCGCAGGCGCCTCGTCAAGCGGCTCTACATACCACTGCCTGACGCTGGTGTGAGTATATCCTATAAGCAGTATCGCGGGATATGTCTAGTATTTTTTTCACGTCTACATATTTAACTCTGTATTATATATCTTTTTCAGGCTCGCGAACAAATAATAGCGAACCTTCTAGAAAACGAAAACAATGATTTAACACCGCAACATATATCGGAGATCGCGAACTTAACGGACGGTTACTCTGGCGCCGACATGAAGTCTCTCTGCTCGGAGGCCGCGATGGGACCCATTCGCTCCGTGCCTCTCTCGCAAATCGTTAGCATTAGTAGGCATAAGGTTAATATTTTTCAATGCACTTAATTAGGTCTCCTTTTGGCGCTATTATGATTAAATGAAACAATTTTTATTCATTTATTCATGAATTATTGATAAATAGATTATTTTAATTTTAAGTATTATTTCAGGTGCGCCCAGTGTGTGTTCAAGATTTTGTAAATGCGTTACAAAGGGTGAAGCCTAGCGTGTCTCAAGATGACCTAGGACAATATGTTCGGTGGAATACAACCTACGGCCAAGGATTTTAATAAACCATTTTTATTTATGTATTTTTTATTTTATTTATCAAATTCCTTTCCCATTCAGTAGTTATACTGCCGAAAGTCGGTCGCCAAAGCCTCGTCCTTATTTCATCAGGGTGCACAGTGGATAGGGGCAGGCTGGATGATGTTAGTTGCCCCGAAACTAATAAGGTATACGGACTGGTAGAATAAATGACGACAATTCCGTCTTCTGTTGGGAGGAAATCCTCAAGGATTCGGGGAGGTGGCGGAGGGGTATGCTGATGTCCCACTCACTCGCACGTGCGCGGCTCAGATTACTATTTGTAGAAAAAGCGGGGTCGCGGGAATCCACATTCTTCCGCAGAAACCTATAATTTTCTTTGTCTTTGGTTCTTGACTATGACTTGACATGATGTCCCGTTGACATTATTGACAGATTGTCAACTTGTCAAGTCATGTCACAGCGAAATGTTTGCAATATTTTGGCGCGATGTACTCTTTCACTTTCAGAATGATCGATTTTTACAAAAATGACCTAAAGATATTATACCCAAGTTAATTGTCATTTTATTTGTACATATATCAATCCAAACTATACGACGATCAATATGGAGCAAGAGAATCGTGTTGTAGTGCTCATAGATATGGACTGTTTTTACTGCCAAGTGGAAGAAAAACTTAATCCTGAGTTAGCTGGGAAACCTATCGCTGTAGTGCAATATAATCCTTGGAAAGGCGGCGGGTAAATAACATATGAAAACTTCTATTCGTTACTTACATCATGTTGCGAAACTCATTAATTATTCACAATGTATTGTGAATGTTTCTACTGTCTTTTTACTTACTTTTTTCAGGATCATTGCTGTTAACTACGTTGCAAGAGACCGGGGCGTTACGCGCCATATGAGAGGAGACGAGGCGAAGGCTAAGTGTCCAGACATAGAGCTGCCTTCAGTACCTTGTTTTAGAGGCAAAGCAGACATTTCCAAGTAAGACCTATTTAACTATACATATTTGAATCATACTCAGATTCATGCTACTTCTTCACTAACACTGTATGAAGTGTTCTAAACTCAAAATACCATGAATAATTACTTCAGATACTAAATTAATTGCAGTACCTACCTTGTATAACCTTTGGTACATAACTGCAATAAGTGATGTTTGTTACAAATACTTATTTATTGTTTACTTTCTGTAGATATAGAGAGGCAGGCAAAGAAGTAGCGAGAGTGCTGCAAAAGTTCACCCCACTGCTGGAAAGAGCTTCTATAGATGAAGCTTATTTGGATATCACTGCACCTGTTAGTAACACACTACATCTTCCAAAACTTTATAAGACTTGGCTAAGTTATCCACATATTCTCTAATTGCATATATACAAAATTGCCTTTTCTTATTTATTAACAGGTGCAAGAAAGAATGAAAAGTCTCAATGTAAACACGGTTCACACAGGCATGATACCCAACACCTTTGCCTTAGGGTACGAGTGTGTTGAAGAGTTTCTGGCTGACGTTCACTCATGTGGCACTGAGAATATCGAGTTTGATTATGAACATGCAAAGAGGTTGCTTGTAGGCGCTGTGATAGTCAGCGAGATCAGAGCTGCTGTTTATGAAGAAACTGGTACTTGAAATAATAAAATTAAATGAAATCCTTAATTTTCTAACTGTATATACAAATATATAATACTACTTGTATTATACAAATTGGTGTTGCAGGTTACAGGTGTTCAGCAGGCATAGCACATAACAAAATTCTAGCTAAACTGGTGTGTGGCATGAACAAGCCCAACAAACAGACTGTATTACCAAAGCATTCTGTTAATATACTTTACAGGTAACATGATCTATGAAAATCTTTACTTCTTATCAATGATCATAGCTGTATTTAATTAAATTGCACATTGTTTTCAGCACACTACCATTGAAAAAAGTGAAGCACCTTGGTGGAAAATTTGGGTACACAGTTTGTGAAATGTTAGGAATCCATAAAATGGGTGAGCTACAAAAGTTTACTGAAAAGGACCTACAATCAAGATTTGATGAAAAAAATGGGTATGTACAATTTTATTTTCATTTCTTATTAAATGAACTTGTTTAAATTATTTCATGTATTTATAGAACTTGGCTCTACAACATTGCTCGTGGAATAGACCTGGAACCTGTACAAGCAAGATTTAACCCCAAGAGCATTGGGTGCTGTAAGCAGTTCCGTGGCAAGGCTGCTCTCCTTACCCTAGACAGCTTACAGAAGTGGCTCAAAGATCTGGGTGATGAAATAGATGACAGACTGGAGAAGGATGCATTGGAAAACAATAGAACACCAAAACAAATGGTGGTTAGTTTCTCCATTCAGGTGCCAAAAGGCAAAGATACCAGCAGTTCTAGATCATACAATTTTACTGCTGATGATGATCTATGCTCAGAGTTCTTTTCAAGCAAAGCTTTAGAACTTATTCTGGAGAGTTCTGAAGGTATCAAAGTACAGGGTAAGTAGAAGAATAGCATTGACCATCTTCACATATTTATTTTTATTCAGATTTAAATCAATGTTTACTTTTTCAGAATGTGATGGTAACAGAAGATTGAAATCGCCAATCAAATTCCTAGGCATAAGTGTTGGTAAGTTTGAAGATAATACAGAAGTGAAGAAAACTAAGAAAATATTAGATTATTTTTGTGCTGGATCATCTAAAGATGTTTCAGTTTCTGATAAGCCTAAAGATAGTATGCAGACCACAATAAGAAAGCAAGAAAACACTATCACTGAACAGCCCCTTGTAAATAATAAAACTGATACAAAGAATAATGGCAAACAATACATTATGCAGAAGTTTTTACAAGTATGTGATAAATCGCAAATGAACCAAACTCAACCAGAACAACCTAAACAGAATAACAATTCAACCACTAATACTAATGAAATAGTTTATGAATCTAGTTTAGATAAACAAGAGTCATTTTTTGCTAAGATATTGCAAAACAGCAAGGATCCCATAAGCAGAATAAAGCAATCGGATGTGGACATACAAAAAGTACGGCCGACGACGCCCGTCTGTGACGTGATCGCGTGTGGGGAAGATAGCAATGAGACATATTGTTCAGGTTCAACAATAGAAAACGAAATAAACAACAGTGTGGCGTTGTTTGAAGACGATCCTAAAGACGTCGCCCGACTTACAAATATCAGAGAGTTACTAAGCAGCTCTAGAAAAATGCATGAAGCTGGTTCTGATAATTCAGAACCTGATCGAAATGCCAGTGAAATAGTACGCTCTTCGCCACAGAAGAATGATAGACCGCATGTTGGTATTGTCGATTGTCCTGAGTGTGGGAAAACAATATCAATTGATATGGTCGCGGAACATTCCGATTACCACCTCGCCTTGAAGCTAAGAGATGAGGAAAGACAAGAAGTTCGAAATGAAATAAAGGTAAAGAAAAATGAAATGAAAGTTAAACAAAATGACGAAAACAAAAAGAAAAAGCAACCTGAGGTACAAAACAAAAATGAATGCATGTCATCAATTGCCAGCTTTTTAGTAAAAATCGACGATAATATCCCTACAGAGAACTGCTCAGAATGTGGTAAAAAAGTTCCACTTGAAAGATTTGGAGAACATTTAGATTTCCATGAAGCACAAAAGCTAAGCAGAGAACTGAATAAGAAAACAAGTCCTGTGTTCTCTGGGAACAGTGTAAAACGAAAGCGGAAGTCTACTTCACCAGTGAAGAAGATTAAAAAGCCCTGTAGACCTATTGAGTCTTTCTTTAGATAATTTTATAATCAATGTATAAATGTAAATATGTAATGGATTAAAGGAAGTGAAACACAGATTTTGTTGTTTTAATGATGTATATTATGTTAAAAAGATTTACACACTGTAGATCTCATTCTGGATCTTCCTCCAGGCGTCAAGGGGTCCGTGCTCGGGGCGGTACTTGACGTTGCAGCCGTCGTTAGCGAGACGGCCGTCCTCACGCAGCTTCTCGAACTCCTCACGCTCGTACTTGGTGAAGCCCCACTTCTTGGAGACATAGATCTGTAAACATTTACATTCAGATTAGTACAAAACAGAACATATTTCATGATCTAAAGACAGTAGAAACATTTACTCTGAAGGTTAGTGTCATCAAAATAAAGGTTTTGGGTCAATAGCCCAATAATAAATCCTTGGGACTCAGTGGACCTTGCACAGTGACTCAAACCATTTATGTTTACTAAGACGTAGGAGACAAGATTATTTACGAATATGATAGCTAGGTGTGTAATAACTTGAATACTAACCTTCTGGCGACCAGGGAACTTGAACTTGGCACGACGCAGAGCCTCGATGACCTGCGCCTTCCAACGGTCGCTGGAGCGCACGGACATGATGGGCTGTCCGATGCGCACACGCGCTACGGTACCTTGGGGTTTGCCGAAAGCACCACGCATCCCAGTCTGGAGCCTGAAAAAGTTATGTTCAATTATTAGTCCAACTGTTACAAGCATGGCTGAAACTTCAATGGGGATGATGGAAAGAAATTCTGTAGAAAAAAACTTTCTTATTAGATTTAATTATCACATCATATGAAGTTTGAATCTTAAATTATAGAATATCTATATCAAAAGGGGGGTAAACTCTTAAAAACCATTATGAGCACATTAGTTAGTATTCCATTCAATACACTACTGCCTTATGTTGTAGAAGGTTAAACTTAACTGTTTACCTACACATCAATGCTATTGTAATAAACAGGAATAATTTTATTTGTTTACACCTATCCTAATGGTGCTAAATCTACTGAACAGATTAGAATTCTTTCATTGTTGAAAGCTACATTACTCCAGAATAATGCTATATGTATGTATGTTATCTGAGTATGAGCAGACCCACAAGATACAACCATGGAAAAACGGGTATGTATTTATAACAAACAATTACTAACTTTCATTATAATAGTTTAGACATTTGCTGTGAGAGCATAAAGCGGGTCACATTACCTACTCTATATTAACATAGGTGTTTACTAATGTATTCAGTACTCATATAAAAAGTTATGACAAGTGTTATTAATGTAAAATCAACAATTAATTGCAAGTCACAGTGATCTAGGCATGAGTAAGCTAGGAACTATTTTATTTTGGCTTTCACAATGTTGTGCAACCATTGTTTTGATGTTTCGCAGGTTTTCTTTTGCTTTTTATCTTGAGATAAATAGGTACAAAATAAATGTGTTCCAAATCTAGATAAGGACTAAGATGACAAGCATGTTTCATATCTTTTGTAAAACAGTGACAAGTATTGCCATCAATGGTGTTGTACTTAAATAAAGATCTACCATTTCATGCAATCAACCCATGGATAAGACAAAGACTTATAATAAGCACTTATCATCACTGAAGTATTCCATTGAAACACACATAAATTAATAAACTGTTACTTTCAGCTCAATTTAAATATAACATTTTGTGTGCCAGAAGTATGGATCTACACAAGACTATGCCTTCATAAGGGAATGGAAAGCGTAAAAACACTAGGGTTATAACCACATGTAGACAGTGGATTTGATATTTTCATGCCTTCTAAAATAACCTACAACTAATCATAAATCTAGATGGCCAGTATCTTAGAAACACAAGTACTAAGTGCATAAAAGTTTCACTAAGAATATGTATCAAACTGAATTCTTAAACACCATTTATAACATGCAATTTTAGAAAAGTGTTGGAAACTACAGAAGTATGCATAGTATAACAAACATCAATGTAGCTTACCTATCAGCTCCAGCGCACGATAACATTTTGTTGATGCGGATAACATGGAATGGATGCAACCTCATGCGGATGTGGAACTGGTCCTTGCCGCAGTTCTTCACGAGGTACTTGTTGCAGCAAATACGGCCTGCTTCCAGAGCCTCAGAGCTAAGCTGCTCGTACTCGTCGGACACAAGGTGGACGCATAGCGGGAAGTCGTCCACGGCAGCCTTCTTCTTACCCAAGTCGAAGATACGGATCTTGGGGTCGGGCACACCACGACAGAACCGCGACTTAGGGTACGGCTTGTTTTTACAGTACCGATAGCTGAAAACCACATTTACACATTAAAAACTTGTCTCAAATCATAACCAAAACACAGTTTTAGAGGTTGGAAATTATTTACCATCTCGCTGGTCGGCGCCCCATTGTGATCTGAAATAAATCGAAAATTAAATTAAACAGCTGTTACACTACACGTTCTCAAAATATCACAGCAAAATAATCATCACTTATAAAGATTACATTAGATTTTATATTAAAAAATTATCAGCACCTTCACAAAGTGACACCACTTCCACGAAAAGACAGACGGAAGTTCGTTTGACGTTGACGTTGATTTTTTTTGGGGTGACAAGTGCAAAAAATATTTAAATAACTCTATACCTCAACAGACTTTTACGGTTTTTGAAACGTTGATGAATTATCTAAATGATAAATTCCTGGCAAAAAGTCTCTTTTCACTTGCTATCCCACATAGAGATGGAGTCATCTTTCCCGAGTTTTCTTCTCCACTTCGCTCTGTCTGTTTCTCCTTCTCTCGGACAAACTCTGTTTACGAAATCAGCTTCCGAACGTTTTTGAAAGTTTCTATCGACCTTTTAAGAATTTTTAAACGATTGCGAAGCTGTCATACAGTCGGGTCAGAAAATGTCAGCTGCGTGAGAACAAAATAATAGAGACGTATTTTTGCCTAAAATCAATTAAATATCTTCTGTGTTTGTTTTCAAAATGGGTGCATTAACAAGTAGGCAAAATGCTGGTGTAGAAGAAGCAGATGTGGTGTCCAACCATGCTTACAAATATCCTCCTAGATCAGGTAAATGCCGTAGCTATAATTTGATTACCTATATTTTATTTGTGTGTCGTGTTCAATGAATTTGATCCATTTTCGTCCTCAATGTTTATTCATACAGCAGCTATGCAAATGCAATGATTAAATGTTGATTCTTTCAAAACAACAGGCTGTGAGATCACATTATGTGTTGTTATTAATTTGTACTGTATCAAAAAGGATAACACTATTGTTGATCTATCAATAAACGCTGCACTAGAAGGTCGCCTAGGATTGTGAGGTTCAAGCAAATAATGATTTAATTGAACTCATGAGAGTTTACCTAAATAAAACTCTTGCTAGAATTACAATAATAAGGTGTATTATGACAGGTCCTAGGCATAGAATGTAACTTGGTATGCATATTTTATAGATTTTGTTTGTTTGTGAGGGTCAATAATTGCATTTTTAGAATACTTGACTTCCAATATGCACCTCGTCAAATATTTCCACCATAGAAAACATCAATTTCTAATATTTAAAATCTGAATTACAACCGAGTTAATGCCAAAAAGAACATTAAGAAACTGATGATGCAGGTAACTACTTCGGGAGTCACTTCATCATGGGCGGCGAGAGGTTTGACACCCCTCAGCCTGAAGCATACTTGTTTGGAGAAAATGCTGATTTGAATTTTCTAGGCAGCAGACCCACACCTGTAAGTATAATTGAATTATACTGAAATATAGAATATTAAAGGAAAGACAATATACTAAAAGCAACATACTATTTAATACTCTTCAAATTGAGATGAACAGACATAATTATTGCAATAACTAGTTGATTAAAAGTGTCATAAATAATATTGAATTAATTAAATTTTTACTCTAATAATAAATGACTTAGCGAATAACAATCTGTTTCTATATGATTTATCACAATTAATTAATAACAATTGATATGTCCTCAGTTCCCGTACCCCCCGCCACAGTCTAATGAGCCTACGAAAACGTTAAAAAGTTTAGTGAATATACGCAAGGAGTCTTTACGTTTTGTTCGTTGCCCTGAGCCTGTTGGTAAGCTGGCGGAGAACAAGATTGGAGATGGGATGATCAAGTCTGTGGACAATAATGGCAAAGGGACGTATTACAATATTGAGTTCACATTTGACTGTGATGCGAGATGTGCCATTACCGTATTCTATTTTTGTACCGAAGAAGTTACTCCCACTGGTGTTGTGTAAGTATTGTTTTTCTATTGGTTTGATAATTTCTTGTTATGAAACATAACTTTATTGAGATTGTGACATTAAAATGATAGGTTTGTTATGGCAAGTAAGACAATGAGTCTTTTTACTTTACGTGACTTGTAAGTCAATTAAATATATTTTATTTCCCAGCAGCTTTATTTACTCTGTTGTGGATAAATACTGATTCTCAGCTAATTATTGGTGCATTGGCTTCAAGTTTAGAAGAACCTGCTTCCACCCTTAAAGTGCACAAATAATGGTGGTGTAAGATGTATTTTCTTTGTCCAGTTATTACCCACGCGATCCAGCAATGAATTCTCAGACATACCACTACAAGAAGGGTGCAAATCAGCAGTTCTGTCAAATTTCACACGTATTCGACCCGTCCAAACATCCTGAGGAGGACTTGGTGTACAACGCAGACAGGGAGATCATACCTATCGCGATATACTGCGTCGTTGATGAAGGACAGGAAGGTATGGAGTATTCTCTCTCCCATAGGTGTTCAGTGGCGGATGTAGTCTCTTATTAACTACCTTGTGCACACCCAAATGTATTTCCCCTATGTACTCTCTTACATACGTGTACTTCTTCTACCTTATAATCTCCCCAATGTGTTACTCTATCTACTCTCTTATTTACTACCCCTATGTGCATCTACTCTCTCTTATGGACTCTAGATACATTTCCCGTAAACAAGTAAATAAATGCAGAATGAATAATTCATGAAGTTCACAATGTTGAATACAACATTAGATTAGATTGTAATCGAACTGATTCATTGTGCAACATTGTCCGCCGTTGTTACGGCTAACGCCATTGACCTAACGTCAGTTAATGACAATAATGAAATAACACGAGCGTAAAAACTATAATCAACCTCTAAACTATTTATTACCACTTTGTCTCTTTCTCTCGAGCTTCTGTAATTCATTCATCCACTTGCAGCCAAATGGCACAAGCCAATCTCATCTCAATCTTCAGAACATCTCTCTCTGGCAATACTTATCGACCATGCTCATATTGATACCAGTAAAACTGAAGTAATATCTGGCTTAGATCATAAAGTTTCAAGAATTTTTGTTTTCGAGATTTAAATGTGCCGTAAATCTAGATGAATGGCGCTGATTGGGCAAGTGTTGATGATGATGCTGTATTCTTTTAGAAATAAGGCAGTCTCACACCACGATAGCGGTGGTGGAGAAGCACTCGGACGGCACGTACGTGCTGAAGGCGCTCAAGCAGAAACTGTTCGTTGACGGCCTGTGCTACCTGCTGCAGGAGATCTACGGCATCGAGAATAAGAACCTTGATACTAAGGTCAGTATGTTTTCCCATACAAGTACAGTAGAATCCGGATATAACGACCTTCAAGGGACCGACGATACTATGTCGTACTAACCGGACGACGCACAAAACGGACGGATTATTTCTTAAGTACATAACTTAACTTGTACATACACACATAACTTACGAATACATATTATTATCTTCTTATATATAAAAATGAATTGATGTTCGTTAGTCTCACTAAAACTCGAGAATGGCTGGACCGATTTGGCTTATTTTGGTTTTAAAATGTTCGTAGAGGTCCAGGGAAGGTTTAAACGATACGAAGTTTGTTGGGTCAGCTAGTCTTCTTATATATAAAAATGAATTGCTGTTCATTAGGCTGACTAAAACTCCGGAATGGCTGGACCGATTTGGCTTATTTTGGTTTTAGAATCTTTGTAGAGGTCCAGGGAAGGTTTACTTTAGACGATACGAACGCGGGGCGGGGGTGCGAGTGCGAGGTAAACAAAACATTGCGCGTGTGTCGTTTTAACCGGACGTATTATAATAAATATTGGTCGCTATAAGCAGTTGGTCGCTTAAACCGGAGTCGCACTAAACGGTTATATTGTCTTAGTACCTATATACGAAACCTAACTTGAGTAAAGATTATCGTCGCTAAAACCGATTAGTTGTTATAAGCGAAGTCGTTATATATGAATTCTACTGTATTTCAAATAGAGAGCTTTCCTATTGTTCCACTATCGCAATGTGTACGCGTTCGCGTACGTGTATCGTCTACGCGTCTCGTGTGAATCGCTGGATGCAGTGCGTTTATACGTGCAGAACTCTGTCCAGTTTTTGCTAAATGTATTGATTGTATTACGCAGCCGAGTTCAGACGAGGAGACAGAAGACGGCGGGTCAGAGTGCGTGATCTGCATGTGCGACGTGCGCGACACGCTGATCCTGCCGTGCCGCCACCTGTGCCTGTGCAACTCGTGCGCGGACTCGCTGCGCTACCAGGCCAACAACTGCCCCATCTGCCGCGCGCCCTTCCGCGCGCTGCTGCAGATCCGCGCGCTGCAGCGCCGCGCCGACTCCGCGCCGCCCGCGCCGCCGCCCACTGATGTACGTAGTCTGTGTAGTGTATACAAGTGATCCTGCCGTGCCGGCTAGTGCCTGTACAACAACTGCTGCAGATCCGCGCGCTGCAGCGCCGCGCCGACTCCGCGCCGCCCGCGCCGCCGCCTACTGATGTACGTACACTGCAAAGTTAGAATGAATTGCTGAGAAAACATGTTTTTATACGCTCAGCAATAGTTCCACAGTTCGGAAGCAGTACCAACATAGTTGGGAAAAAGGCTCGGAAGATGATGAATAGTTCCATAGTTTGATCATCAATTGAACTGGCATGAAAACTTGCATCAATTGAACTTTCATGAGAACGGGCGAACAGTTTTTTATCGCGAACAAATGAACAATAGTAAAACGAGTATATACCTTCTTCAGGGCAGCACAGAGAACATCCCGGCGGGCTACGAGCCGGTGTCGCTGCTGGAGGCGCTGAACGGGCCGCACCCCGCCCGCGCGCTGCCCGCGCCCCGTCCCGCGCCCGCCATCGCCAGCCCCGACACCGACACCGCATCGCAGGTAACGGGAACATAGGGTATTGAACTAGAGGGTTCTATCTAATGCGTACCTTTTTTTAACTATGGCAAAAATCATCAAATGACCCCTCCCACTGTGGGTTAGCAGCGGTGAGGGAGTGTCAGACTTTTACTGACTAAAAATCCATCGGGTTCCTTCGTAGTTCTTTTATGTACCAGTGCCGTGGTAGCTCTTTCGAACAATCCCGCAACCCATCTAATGCGTACCTAAAGTTGAGATAAAAACAGTGGAAAATAAAAGATTTTTCAAGATGTCATTTACCAAGAACATAAAATTTAATAAGCGTTAATTTATGTGGTTCCAAATAAACTTATTTAAACGAATCATAATTTTGCAGGCAGCAGAAATTTTGAACCGTTGCAATTTAGAGCGCAGTTCGTCTACGAGTTTGGGCAGCAGCGGCAGCAGGAAAGCCAAGAGTGGTTCCAAGGATGACGTCAAAAGTGTACGCGACAGGTCTGCTGCACAAACTGTTACGCCTGAGGTACGTAAACTCTACACTTCTCAGGAATTAATAATCTGAAAAAATATTAGGGTTGCTACACACATATTCGGGCCTTTATCGTCGGTTCGGCAGTATATGTCGAACAACAAAGCCGACCCGAAGCAATTATTTACTACATTTTTTCGACTTGTGCCGATCGAGAACTACCTTGATCGATAAAAGCCGAACGGCATGCGTCGACTCTTGCGGATCTTGAGAGACAACAGCCGAGCGCATAGTGATTCCCGGGCATTCATCTTCATATTTTCGGTTTTGTTGCCCAGATGTGCTGAATAATGCCGGCCCGTTTATGCATAGCAACCCTTACCAACAATTTTTTTTTCTCATGGTCGTTAAATTAACCTTGAAAAATCAATTCTCTATTCCAATTGCAATTGTCCTTTGTAAACAAAAAGACCACTGACCCGAGCACGTGGTCAGTAGAATCAGGTGCAGGTTGACACAAGTTTGACTTTTGACAGTTCCGCATGTCAGTGCTGCTGGCTCGTGAGGAGGAAGCGAAACGCGCGGAGGAGAAGGCGGCTGCTAACAGTCCGCTGCTTTACAACCATCATATCGTTAATGGAGATAAGATTTCGAAGGTAAGTTGTTTTTTTATATTTTTTTTTATTTGACTGATGGAAAAGGAGATTGTAAATTTGACCAGTATATATGTGTGTATGTTTGTCTGCGATTATCTCACGTTTGGTTGAATCGGTTTGAAACGGTTTTCGGATAGTATTTGACTCACTTAGGAGGTTTTATTTTTTGTAAAATCGTTTTTGCTTCTTTTACGATGAATTTTAAATATGTGATTGTAATGGTACGGAGCTAGGTATATACTATGTGCCAAGTGAAAACACTGATGTGTGTTATATTTTTCTCCTAGAAAAAGACGGTAACCGATTATCGGTCGGATCTATATGAAATTTTTTCTTTGTGTGTTATGTACCAGTCGTCCCTGAGCCTGGAGTACGGGTGCGCGGCGGAGGCGTCGGGCTCGGAGGACGAGGCGCGGGCGCCCGCCGAGCCCGACAGCGACGCCGAGCGACTCTCGCCGCTACTCACGCAGCCCACGCCTAACGGGGTAAGACGTCTTGTACTTTATAATGACATGTGATCTCTGTTTGTTTTATAGGTAAAACTGATCATGTTATTGTAAAGGTCTCGAACACAGGCGTGTGCCCGGCATGTCGGACGTTGCCGTGCCCGAACTTGTCGCGCGGCAATATGCTCAATTCTGGTTTTTACAAACGGGATGTAAAGACTTGTAACTTTTATCCTCTTAAATTTTCCTATGTAAAAGTGACATCACATTTATTTAAACCCGTTTTTATGTTATTCAATGAAAAGTACATCTCCAATATTATTTGCTAGTCTAAAACACAGACATCATTTTTTCTTCTCAACATGCCTATTAATGATTTCTTTAATACATTTTATCGTTGCTATCAGACGGTATGCAGCGGCGCGGGCGTGTCCCCCAGCGGGTCTGCGCTGCGGCTGTCGGCGCCGACGCTCGCGCACATCGACGACACCGACACCGACGAGCCCGACAACAAGCACAACTGTCAGTACGACAATAGAACACGTAACGATTACATATACAAACACACATGTGTGAAGTGACACAGAGTGATGTATAAATGGAGGGTACACTACAACAATGTTTTTGTTAATGTTACGTATTTGACTACATGGTTTCTTTATTCTGTAACAGTTTACTTTTAAGAAGTACATACTTCAATTTTTCTATTGTGGACCTAGAAAATAGTTGTTGACATGTGGTAATGTAAAAAGTAAACAAGTCCCTATTTCGTAGTTGTGAACTTGTTCGGTAAAAGTGAACTCTACATTTGTTCATTACTCTGTGTCTTTCCACACTACTGATTTATCGATAATTATCTTTCATGCTCCTATAGTTATGTTCAATCAACCCTTATTCGAACGTCCGCTATTAGGCCGCTATTTATAAACCCCAATTTGTAGTTATTTCGAGAGCTTTGCTTGGAAATAAAGATGACATTCAACTCTCTTAGTATGATATAATCCTATTTGCCCATTTTTTTATAATAATATTACAAAGAGAGATGTCTTCAAAAAAAGAACCTTTAATATGCAATAACAAATATAAAATACAAACTTTTATAGATACTTTTCACATAACTAATGTAGGTATGTACATGTTACAAAGCATGCCAAAGCCTAAATAAGTGTCAAACACAACAACATGGTATAGGAAATGTTAGTACTTCATCAATAGCATATAGTTTATTGATAGTCCCAACGTTTTAGGGTGATCATGGCATCAAAATTGTGGTTTCTGTATTCAGCGCTTTAGTAAACGTACCAATAGCAGTCACCCATAAATTCGACATGCTTGTTATTAGAAATTGTCGCATCTAGTTAGTCAGGCGCGCATTGTTCGGCCACCGTGTGTGGTGTGTGTGAGGTAGTGCCTCGTGAACAGTTGATAATTGGGTGTCAATCGCACGCAGCGAGCGGAACACAGTCTCGTAACGATGTGGAGTCGCCGGCAGTCGCCGAGGACTCAGATTATTTCACGCCGGAAGACACCAACACGACCATTCTGACCGTTCCTAAGACGAACAAACTTGCAGTAAGTCCGCCATCTTGCATCAGCTGTCATCGTAGTCGTGACGTCATCATTGAGCTTTGTTTGTGTGCGTGTTAATTCGGTTTTGGTTTACGCGATGTTGTTTTGTTTTGTCCGCGTCGTGTTTAATTTGCACTTTCATTATCATGTAACGCATCCGTATGTATGTTGTCAAGTGATCTGCGGCACGTTGCAGGAGCCGAGCGATGCACTGCGTTAACACGTGGCTTCAAGCTGCCAGGCATTGCGGGGCTTTTGTAACGCCGTCTCATGTGTATATCACGGCCTATACATCACCATTAATCTCTAGTCAATCAGGCCATGATATGCACATGCAAGTAAATATTAGAAATCTGAATGTTACACCATTAGACCGTGGCTAATCTCCGTGTCTGTTACAGGAGCCGACTAACAATGGAGATTGCACTCCCCAGCGCTGGGCCTTACCGCACCACGTCACATCACTGCCCGGTATTAGTTTATTTCACATTCGTAAATAACTGACCCTTAGGTGATCCAAACATTTACAGCCTTACTACAAAAACTTAAACATCTATTGAACACTTGACTAAAAAAAGTGTGGCTGGAAAATGAACCTTATTTCAACGACATAATCTGTCATTTTTTTACACATGTGTTCAACAGACGTTTAAAAGTTTTTGTGATACGACGGTTATTGTTCCTATTATCTTACTGTCTTCAAGATCCAGTGTACCGGTGGTTAGGGCCCCAGAAACAGAAACCTCAAACAGAAGCCTTTAGAGATTATTATTATTAGCTATGTTTCCAGGAACACCTTTAAGCCAGTCCAGCGTGCGTTCATCAGGCGACTCGTACAGCTCGACGTCGTCCACGCGGCAGCTACTCGCCCCCGTGGCGGGGTCGCCGCTGGCCACCGACACCGCGTGCTAGCGCCCAAAGCGTCGCCCGCCGCTCTGCCGCCCTACTGAACTGTATAATCACGTCGAGTATACGTTGCCGCCTTACTAACTTCACTTTCATCTACAGCATGAGTTAAAAGCAATAGTACTGTGGATTTAGAGGCTTGCAGCGGTCACTTACAGGACTAAAATTTGCCATATAAATAGTTTGCATAGCTTTACAGCACCTCTAGCGCTCATCTACGGAACTAAAATTTGCCATACAAAAATGTATGTAATCGATTACGAGTATCGACAATACTATTGCTTTTAACTCATAGTAGAGGTATATGTCTCGTCAAGTATCTTTGCTTGTCCGAAGTTGGTTAATAGAGTATTCATGATAATCAAATAAGAGTGCACATGCACAAGGCTTTAAACGACTAGCTTCGGAAAAGCAAGGTAATTTAGCGAGAACTGTATACTGTCCGATGTATCTTGGTGGGTCTGTAACATTTTTGAGTTGTATTAGACAGGTATGAAATTGTCTATGTAGTATGTGTTATGGTGAAATTTGCCAATTTACTTTGCAATAGAAAATTTGGTCCTAAAAGATTTGTGAAGCCAATTTCCTAGTTTCAGGCTCGCCAAGGTACCTTATACGTACGTTAGTAGAATGCCATATTCAACGTGTAAAATGCTGGTGTAGCGCGTAGTCGGTGAGTTCGCGACCATAAATATCTTCTACTCTTGACTTTCATAGACAATACATGTATGTACGTAATATATCGGGAAAACTGTTAATATTACACTGAAACTGTGTTGGACAGACTAATCATCTGTATTGCAGCTAAAATAAGTTTTATTTAGGTATATTCTGGCAGATAAATTAATGACGTAAATAATAATAAACACAACCAACCCCCAACATAGACAAGTGTGCGCTTCGCAATGCTTTTTTTTGTCAATTTTGTTTGTATCTGAACAAAGTGTTGAAAGAAATTGTATTACTTTTATTTTGGTACAATGGCCCTCGTTAGGCAGGTGAAACCGCGGGTAATAGTAAAAGCAAATGTTTACTTCAGCTTGCCAAGTAAAATGTAAATTATACAGTGGGTTGAATTTAGTTTGTATATATTTGCATAAATGACTACACCCACATCCGTCCCTACTGCATGTTATATGTACTGGAAATGAAAAACTGTCTAGATTTTTCTTGACATTTCAGTTGCCTTTATGCTCAATTTATGTTATTTTTAGGTAATAAATAAAACAAATATTATATTCTTTTTGTGAACAATATCAATATTATAGGGTTTGCTTGGGCCATTGCTCTCTAAAATGACTTCTAAATAGAAACTTAAATATTTTGCAAGCAGTCCAAGTCAGCCATGATTTTATATAGGTAGTTAGTATCAATTTCTCATATTAATATTAAATGTATAGGGTATTATTAATAAAATATGCCAATATTGGTTTAACAGCTTGTTTTTCTTATGTGATGGACCTTCAAGGTAATGAATCTATTTTGTATGTAATTTTAAGAAATATGCCCATATTATGCAGGCATTATGTAAAATGTATTTTATGTAAGATATTTGAGGTAATATAATGCATCATAATAGTATTCCATCTGAGTGTGTATAAAATTCAGTAGGACATTATTCATAGACTGATCAAGAACATTCCTCTATTGAATCTCAAATGGTATGAAATATGTAACAGTGGTTCAGTTGAGAATCATTTCTGTAGCTATAAAATTGTGTATTCTATCATATAGCTGTAAAAAGTGTATTATTTCATTAAAATAAACTCTAATAATGTAAAAGATTTTTTTTTTCATATGAATCTTCAAGAAAACAAAGATACTTGTCCTTTTATTAAAAACTTTATTGTGATGATTTTGCAAATATATTTTATGAATATACTTCAGCAGATTATTATAATTGAATAGGCAAGTCCAAGGACCCTAGTAAGCAAGGTTTAAAACAAAAACCTAAATAAATGTAGATATAACTCTAAAAATACAATAACTATTCACTTAATATAGATAAAATCAATTTATGTAAAATTCTGTATAAAAGATGACTTCAAATAAAATATAATAATTGACTTTAATACAAAGTATTCTCAGCTTTGGTTCTGCATTGTTTGTATATTGTAGTTAGAATTTTCTGCATTACAATCATCTGCAGTGCTGGGACCAGAAACTTTTTTCATGGCCTGTCTCCGTGCTGCATATGCAGACATCCTGGCGAGGCGCGCCTGCCTCTGCTCGGGAGATTCATTAGCCAGCCTCTTGGCAGCATACGCTGACATTCGGGACAAGCGTTTAGCTCTCTGTTCACTTGTTTCCAGTGATAGTCTTTTAGCTGCATACTCCGACATGCGCCTGAGTCTGACTGCGCGCTGCTCAGGACTTTCATTCGCGAGCCTCTGTGCGGCGTAAGCTGACATCTTCGCTAAGCGCGACGCTCGCTCGTTTGGCGATTCACACTTCGGACCCGAGTCTCTGCGTCTTCTCCGTTTAGTGGGTTCTAGCATTGCTAGTGGGTCTAACTCCTGTGGAGATTGCATCGAATCTTCTAACTCATAATTTCTGTCACAGCTCGTTTCTTCGTGCTCTTTCTTAACGTTTTCATAAGATATTTGTTCATGTTCAGAATTCATACCTGTAGCGTTAACTGTTTTGTTACTTTCACTGTATTCCGATTTCACAGTAGAGATCCATTCATTATTTGTTTTCGCTATAACCATTTTCTTCCAGGAACAATCCGATGTATTCAAATCACCCATATTGATTGTTCAGGGATAGAGTTATCCATAGAACCATAACGAATAAGACAATAGGAATTAAATCTTCTTTAGCATAGAAGTTATATCAGATCTAAACTTTCACTGCACAAACAAGGATAAAAACCGCAGCGCTGATTTTAACTCCAAATTTTTTGTCACTGGCTGACTGATAGCGAGGAATTGGACAGCAGACGAGAAATGAACGTAAAGAACGAACTAATTTGAATGATATAAAGTTTTCGAACGAATGGTACAGAACAGGAAAAAGTTGCCACAGTTTGTTTTATTGATTACACAGCTAAATTGAATAAAATAATATAAATTATTTTAATAAATCTGCAAATACACAACTTCTTAAACAATTAATAAAATACTGAAATCGTAATTTACAAACGGACGACAAAATGATCATGGAAGGGATCATAATGTTAGAACTACATATATCTTATTAACTGAAGTGTGGGTTTGTTTCCACAAGTTCTACAGAAGAGTTCTACGGTTAAACGAATAGAAATATTTTTCCGGCGATTCTACTTATCACACGTTAATTAGGTATAGCAAAATAGCAGTTTCCCGTAGCAACAATATTTTCTGTAACCTTTCTGTTTGCAAATAGTAAATAAACTAGCAATACCTAATGTGTGAGTTGTCAAAAAGTTGGCATTTATTCCATCTGTTTTATTTAGCAAATCTATTTTCATATCCTCACACTGCGGCTAACTTAAGGGTATTTATTCTATTTTATTGAACTATAACGAGAAAACAAACGTTAAAAAACAATCCGAATCACTATAAGATGTATTTGTTTCATAATTTCGTTAAATATCATTTATGTAGTAAAGCATCTGTGATTAGAATTTTTAGCTATTTGTTTCACTATTTTTATCTTTTGTTGTCTTTGTGTGAGATATTCATAAACTGTTTTGATTTTTAGTGATTGCGACCTTTGAGAGGTGTTCGCTGTTCAGCAATTTGATGACATAATGGTGTAATAGTTTGTTGCTGTTGTTGTCGATTGTCACTAAACATGGATAGTATACCAGACTCACCCGTCAAGATGAGCCCCCTCGCGGAGCCCGAGGGCTTCCTGGAGAGCGAGACGGATTATTCGAGCATCAGAGGAAAGGTAAACAATATTGATATGTTTGTTTACCAACATATTGTTCCCGCGTAAAGTTACGCCTCCTGCCCACACACATCGCCTCCTAGTGCTTTACTTAATGATATTATTTTAAATTCTTTGCATTTATTTAATTGGTTAATTCCAATTTATATGCCAATATCTAAATAAAATCATATGGAAAATACAGTATCCCAAGTATTGCACCATAGCAACATTGCATCATATTGCCTATTGAATACACAGACTTGCATGTCATAAATGTATTGATAAATGTCTATAATTCAGAAAATTATAGTCTGAATAGGGTTGAAAGAAGTTTTAAGTGTCTCTGGAAGGACTCCCATTTACCAGTTTATTTTAATCTATCAGGGTTTTTAATAAAATACATATAAATAGATACATACCATGTATTAATCAGGAGAAAACCTTATTATTCCAATAATTATAATAAACTAAAGTCTGTCCACACATAAGTAAAAAAATACTGTCATATTTTTCATCATGTCCTTGACCAATTTATTTTATTGAATGTAGCGATTTCACCCGCATGCCATGGGAACTACTGCCCGTACCAGGTTAAATATAGCCTATGTTCTCTTCAATTTTGAAAGAATTTAAAAAATCAGACAGTCTTTTTGAGTTTATCCTCTTTGTATTATTAGTACAGACTCTAATTTACTCTTCAATAAAATATCCTCAAAGTTACAAGGCTAGTTTCTAAATATTAATATTTTGCTGTAGATGATACTGGTTAGCCCGACAGCTGATGAGTACGAGCTGCTACGTAAACAGTTGCTGGAGAGGCTGGAGTCAGGCAACGGAGAGATCATTTATGATATCGGACAAGGAGAAGGTAAGCACTAATCTCAGACTCAGACACAAAATGGTTTTGGTTGAGGCAGAATAAGGTTAAAACTTGAGATTTTTAATTAAATGCAGAGGTAGTTAGGTAGTTCTATAAAAAGGTATTTTTTTACATGAATGTAACAATAAGTAGTAACAACAAAGTACATTATCAGTACATCTGATAATGACAAAATAAATTAATGAAAAGCATATTATTTTACCAGTACCTAAACGTTTCCTTCACAATTAACCTTCATACTTAGAAATATGTAAACAATTATAAACACATGTTTGATTCAATGTAGCCTTTGTTATGTAACTTGTACTTAACATGAATTTATTTATCATTTTACAATAGTGGTCAATGTTTCATCATACAAAATAAGTACCTCCAATGATTAAGCTCATCAACATTATGAGTCATTGGTTTATTCATATTGTAAGCAAACATATCCATACTTAAAATATATAAAGGTGAACAGTTTGTTTGTTTGCTTGAACACCCTAATCCCAGGAAGTACTTGTCCAATTTAATAAAAATATACTTGTGTTAGATAGAAGAGACTGCTGTTGGAAGCTAGGTGTATTTATAAACTTGAACTGAAGCTCACTGTATTCAATATTTACACCTCAGTTCTGGAACTGAATAAGAGAAAATGCATCAAGAATTGCTCTATAAAAATCATTTGTATAAAAGTTCAAAAGCTCATGTTTGCCCCATTCCAAATAGCCAATCAATGAGGCATCCGCAATGACTATGTGTCAACAAATATTTCGACGATAACGATACGATAAAATTGTATAATTTCGTAAATGATGGACATCTAGATAAAACACACTTATGTTGCAAGGTGCAGTCAGGAAGACAGTCTACTTCCTTATCGCTATGATCGGTCCGACGCACGTGTGTGCATGTAGTAATAACAACCGCTACTCTTAATAGTGCTTAACCGCAAATGTAATAACCACTGTTCATAATATGGAGCTAGCACTAAGCTGTTTATTATTTATAGCCTCTTTTCGGACATGACAGTATTTCTTATTTTTCGTATATTGTTTCTTTGTTCCACTTTTCCATGTCCGTGGCACAGGCCTCCTCCAATCTACTTCATACTGTACAGTTTCGCTTGGTATTAATCCTGGGGGATGTACCGACTTTTACACCTAGATAAAAGTAACTGTATACAAGAAATAAACCGACTCTTCACAAATGAAATTATCAATCTGCCTTTTCTTGTCTGCAAGTGCAGTGGTCTATACTTGCGCCTTGTATATACTTACCAATGAGATGATATCTTTTCTTATCAGTATAGGCAGTAAATACTCTTATGGCGACAAGACTTTCCTTACGATTTGACTCTGTTTGTACAGACGGGCGCGGTCTGACAGAGGACGAGTACAGTGCATCAGTGGCCACGCTACAGTCGCTGGTGAGCGGCGAGCGCGTGTCATGCGTGGAGCTGCGCCGATGGGACTGCGGCAGCGGTCTTACCGGCCAGTACCTGCTGCGTACGGAGCTCGATCATACGGACTTTATGGAGATCAGGTATGGATACCAGATGATGACGTGTATTGAAAGTTAAATTGACGGTAGGGCAGTGCAGATAGCTTTCTGCAGCAAGTATACATATACTTACTCTATTTATTGCTGTTTTCATTTTAGCTTTTCGATATATTCTCCGTATCAAACATGGAAGTTTTCGACATACTCCGAACAAAGCAATTCTCAATTTTGTCACCACTTATGACATGTTCTATTTAATCTATCCAAGTGCCACATTATACAAATGATCGTAACGTTACTTTCATGCCATCATGGATTTTTCAAATTTATCTTATTTTTCAAGAGACCACCAAGATTCAATAATTTTTTTCTTCATATTTCCTAATTGACTATCCCCTATTACCACAGGGTGGCAGTAGTAGGCAACGTGGACGCGGGCAAGTCCACCTTGCTAGGCGTGCTGACACACGGGGAGCTAGACAACGGGCGCGGGTACGCTCGCCAGCGCCTCTTCCGACACAAGCACGAGATGGAGAGCGGCCGAACCAGCTCCGTCGGCAATGATATACTGGGCTTCGATAGTATGGGTGAGTAGACTGTACCTATAGGTCACGTCAAACTTAATGGGGGCTTGTGCGAGTAGCTGCGTACAAGATTATGACTTGCACTTGCCTGTGCTCGGAAGCTAGTTGGGAACTACCAATAAGTTGGCGACAACATTATATTATCAGAAAAATGTTTGTTTGCATTTTGAATGTGGGTTTGCAGCAGTATAAAATCACTGGTTTTTTTTTCAAGGTTTTCTATACTTAGTTGGAAATAATTTTATTGTTTATTTTTCGTGTTAAGTTTTAATTAAATTTTACCGAATGTACTTACTTTGACAATCAACAGTAAGAGATTAGAAAGTACATTGACATTCTGTATTAAGTACACGCTAGGAACACTGCTCTAAGAATCACGATAAGACACGTATTGTTATTAAAGTGATCAGAAATAAAGGTGACTAAATCATTATATATGACAACATAATTGGTGTCCACACTCATAGATAGTGCAGTCATTGATAAGAATACCAATCTTGATAAGTAGATAAATTACATTATTTACTTTCTACTCGTAATTTTACCTTAAGAGCGTGTACGCTCGGCGCGCGATGTCAACTTTAGGTAATTCAACGCAAAAAACCGCGCAGACTAGCGTCGCGGCTGTGTGCGTGCCTATCATACTTCACGTATAGTCACACAAACCATTTTGATCCTTTCGAGTGAAATTGGTAGAACAAAAAATATATTATTTAGTAAATAGTTAATAGCGGGAAAATAGTGTAAGTCTATGGATGTCTAAAATATAAAAGAATGAAAATAAGTCGTTAATACTTACACTCTTTTGCAAAAAAATCGGGCACCTATGAAAACCTTGGTTTTGAGGACTTTCTGTATATTAGTCGACTGATGATTAATGACAATGTTAAGAGTTTCTGTATTTTAACCGATTTCAAAAAAAGAAAGGAGGAGGTTTCAATTAGATTGTTTTGTGATTGTTCTCAATTTGATTGTTCTCGATTTCTCAAAGACGCCTGGACCGATTTGAAAAATTGATTGTTTATATGAATGGTCCAGTCCATCCAGACCGAAAAATTGTGGTCAAATAACAACAATTGCCGGAAAGCCAAATATTGGTGAAGAGCTTGGGTTTACCATTGCAAATAAAGTTTTAAGTTATCTATCCTATATGCTTCAAAAGTTATTCGAGATCAAAAGTCAAAATTTGGGTACATCCAAAATGAAAAAAATATATATATATATAGCTCGATTGGTAAAAGACATCTGCAATAAGTGATTTCTAGCCTAAGGAGTCCGCCATATTGGATTTAGACTCGCGACACATTTTTTTTCGAGTTATTCATAGCAAACCCTTTCATTTGATACCCATATCGTAGGAATGCATTAAAAATATTTTTTTCTCCATCTTGGGTATACCGCCATATTGGATATAGAATCATACATTGTCATTAAAACTGAACATTCAAACAAAATTTCAACTCAATCGATAAAAAAAAATATGCTTTAAAATTGAGCTTTAAATAAAATAGTAATGTATCAAGATTTGTTGGTCGCGCTTGAAATGTACTCTATTCTCGGTATCCACGGCAGAGGTTATTCACCCTACGCGATGTGACGGAGCGACACGTCCTCTCTCTGTGAAGCCTTGCGGCGGTCTGGTTTGAGTTGACTCGCGTGCAGCGTTTTATAGTAGTTTTTAAATAATTTATAAAAAAAACGAGAGATTAAATTATAATATAAAGTTTATGTTTTAAAGAAAGAGTTATATTACTATAGTAAATAATTGTTATATTAAATTAAGTAAGATAGATAGGTAAAAAAAGCATTTGAAATTCACAATTTTTCACATTGTTAAAATATTTTTTTCTGAAAGATAGAGACCTAAATCAAAAAATGTTTTCAACTAACTATAGGCATGGGAATTTTGTCTATGAGTAAAAAATAAATATGATTAGATTTCCTACTGTTTCCACATGAATTTAAGCTTCGAAATAGACGCTGAACGGGAATTTTATAAAACATCTGTTACGTTATAGGGGTTTTAAGTATTTAAACTACACAAATTGAAATTTATGTTCAATTAACTATATAGACAGTGAAATTACCTTGCGTTATTAAAAAATAACATAGTTATAGGATAAGTAGTTACTGAGAAACAGTGGTTTGAAAAGTACCATTTTAGGCCAAATGGCGCGCGGTTGACGTACACGCTCTTAACTCAAAACTGATATTTTAGGTAGTTTTGGTTATTTTTCCATAACATTCTTAACTGGTAACTAAGTGATATCTAGCAATAATTAGATAAATTTGCAACTCGCTTTAAATGCAATGGTTGCTTTACATATTCATACAACTGGCTGTATAATTAGTTCATTTGTGTAGTAAATAGTGCGATATTAATAGGACTTGAACGATCAACTGATAAACAGTTGTACTTATAGTTATGGAATTAACTTATGTAACTATCAGTTTACTGTTCGCTTAGATCTATGATACTCCAGTTACTACAATTATTATTGAACGCGTAGATAAGAGCGCCTTGTCCTCAATACACAAAATAATGTATTTCATGCAACTTATTAAGACTTAAGCAATTTAAGGTAGATTTCAATAACCGATTTGTATGACGATTTGCTTTCTAGATATAGGAATTTGAGATTACTGTAATTTAATAGGGCTCATGTCTTAATTCCATCTCTAGTAGGCAAATCCACAGATATATTATTGAAATCCGTAGTTAATATATCTTGTCTTGGCTCATCTTGGCTTTGATGACGGATGCGAAGTATAAACGCAACATTCAACCTACTTTCTACGTTGTAATGTATCAAGAGTCATCTACAGAACATCTTTATAATTTTATTGCGGCTTAGAAAGGCATGTAATACATAGAAACAAGTCTCTTTCAATTGCTTACATAATGTCTGTGTGGTATTTAGAACATTAATTTGATTTAAATAGAATGGTTAAAATTCTAAATTGCTTAGTAAGTAAATAAACGCTCAGCTTACTAAAGATATAAAATGAAATCAAAGAATATTTCGGAAACTTTTAAATTGAACTCAACCGCTCTATTGTTCATCAGAACTTATGGAGAAGAGCCAAAATGACTAAAAACTTCTAAAACAAAGAAGTCATATAATTAAATAAGTACATATGTTCTTTGTGTCCACCAGGTAACGTAGTAAACAAACCAGACCACGGCACACTGGACTGGGTGAAGATCTGTGAGAAGTCGTCGAAGGTGATCACGTTCATAGACCTGGCGGGCCACGAGCGCTACCTCAAGACCACCGTGTTCGGCATGACGGGACATGCGCCGGATTTCGGTATGCTTATGGTAAGTTAAAGTAAAATGGGCCTTATGTAGTGAGAAATTAGGTTGAATTTTATTTACAGCCTTGTCAGATAATCCAAAAATTCTTCCCTTGATCATTGGAGAGCAAGAGCTAGGTGCCCTTGGGCAGTGACAATAAAAAGAGGATTTAATGTTGTAACAGAATGAATTTTATTCAGTGCGCAAACTTTGTCAACTTATAGTTACAACAGTAACAGATTTTTTTTTTGCACTGCTTAAAATTCATTCCTGTATGTATTATATTGAAAGAGCAGGGAGGGCTTATAGAAAATCCTCCTAATGCCCTAATTCCATGCAGTCCAGGCTTGCTACTCGGTTTATCATTTAATAGTTTTTTTTTACATTTGGTTTTTAGTCTACCTTACAGCCCCATTTAGGGCCTAAACTTCTACCCTAGATCCAGTTAAGTTGTTTTGGTCCAATATAATCACAACTGATTACTTATCATTCCCCTCAGATCGGCGCAAACGCAGGTATAGTAGGCATGACAAAAGAGCACTTAGGTCTGGCCCTCGCCCTCTCAGTACCAGTGTTCGTGGTGGTCACGAAGATCGACATGTGTCCCCCGAATGTGCTGCAAGACAACCTGAAGCTGCTCATCAGGATACTCAAGTCTTCCGGCTGTCGTAAGGTGCCTGTGATGGTGAAGACGAAAGATGACGTCATCGTTAGTGCTACCAACTTCGTGTCGCAGAGGTAGGTTCATATTTGATTCGTAATTATTATGTCTCCAAATCAATGTATGAAGTAAGGGGTAATCTTTCCCTAGTTCTCTATGTCCTGATCTTTGAGAATGAATGAGATATTTGTCAAGGATAAAGTGGAATTTTGAAGATAGGTAAAACATTTATTTGCACGTATGAAGTTTTTGAAGATGCCAGTAATATCCTGAAGAAAGTTAAGCTGTTTAAAAATAAGATTTCAATAACAATTTTCATTAATTTACAGGCTATGTCCAATCTTCCAAGTATCAAACGTGACGGGCGAGAACCTAGAGCTGCTGACGATGTTCCTAAACCTGCTGAAGACGAGGATGCCCTCGCAGGACGACAAGCCTGCCGAGTTCCAGATCGACGACACTTACTCAGTACCGGTAAGATATAGCAAGTGTACATCTAATATGTACTCCGACGATATACTACTTTATGTTCTTCTTTATCTCTCCTTGTTGACTTCCTAGCGTACATTCATATCATATTGTGTACTTCCTTTTCTTCCTACTACCCATATGTACATAAATTCGCCCCCTATGTTATGTTTTATTTACTCACCCTTTGTCCTTCCTCAATCCCTTTGTCCCTACATGACACTATCTCATTTAAATTTAGTAAATGTATGTGAATTTTCAAATATATTGGATGGATGTGCCTTGTGTGGATTGAATTTGTCCCTCACTCAGTAGCAGTCGTTGTTATAAGTTATATAACTCACTCGACAACAAGAAGTCTTCTTCTAAATACTGCCTTCAAAACAAGTTGTGGGCACATTAATTTGCAAATGTACTAAATTAAGATCTATAAAGTTTTGTTTCCTTTCCCCCAGGGTGTAGGCACAGTGGTGTCCGGCACGACCCTGGCGGGCGTGATCCGTCTGAACGACACGCTACTGCTGGGCCCCGACCCGCTGGGCCGCTTCACGCCCATCACCGTGAAGAGCATACACAGGAAGCGCATGCCCGTGCCCGAGGTGCGCGGCGGACAGACTGCTAGCTTCGCGCTCAAGAAGGTTACATACCTACTACAGATTAGCTTATTTACGCGGTTTTGTTAACATGTTTAAACATCCAATATGTCTTCTTTCTGTAGAGAATGGATAGGAAATGGCAAAAGGCAGGTTTTGTAAATTTTGACTTTCAAATAACGCTGATTTTCTATATACTCGCACGAATTTGTGGGTATTTGAACTTAAAAACCCGAGCTATATAAATATTTCGCTAGTTTTCAGTCCCTAGCCTATAGCATACACAGAAATAGGAATTGAAAATGCAATTTGATTAAAACTTCATTCATTTTTCTTTAACTTGAATCAGTAAAATTTACAATAATCCCCTACAATTACAGATAAAGCGGTCTCAGATTCGTAAAGGCATGGTGATGGTGTCTCCGGCGCTGAACCCGCAGGCGTGCTGGCAGTTCGAGGGAGAGATCCTCGTGCTGCACCATCCCACCACCATCTCCTCACGATACCAGGCCATGGGTATGTAGAACTTCATATCTTTCACTTTACCTTTCTTCTTTGAGCAAACAGGAAGTTTAAGGTTTGGGGTGGTGATCAATTGGGTGTTTAAAACTGCAGGTTTTTTATTGTTCGCCTACATAAATAATTCCACGTTTGGGTAAAAATACTGAATGCTGTATGTTAAACTTTCAGCCAACTCCAACATAGTTGGGGTGAAGTTTCGTGTATGAATTGTATACATTATTTTTATGTTTACAGTTGATTTAAAATTATTTTGTATTATTTTTCAACCCATAATGTGCCTTGCATTACTTTCTCAGGAATAGCTAGAAAACTATTTGATTTTTTTTTTAAGTGTTCATGGAGATTCATTTATTAATAAACATTTCTTGCTGGTTCTTCTCCATGAGATCTTTGGAACCGTGCAACTAGTTTGACGTTTCGAAACAGCTTTTATAGGCCTACTCGAATTAAAAAAAAAATACTTTTACTTTATGTAAGTATATTAATGATAGTGTTATTGTTTGCAGTGCACTGTGGCAGCATCCGCCAGACGGCGTCGATCCTGTCGATGTCCCGCGACTGCCTGCGCACGGGCGACAAGGCGCTCGTGCGCTTCCGCTTCATCAAGCACCCCGAGTACCTCAAGCGCGGACAGAGAATGGTAACATATACTTTACTCTATATGTAGCTTACTCTTGTATGGTTTACTTGAATGATAGTGGCGTACTATAGGGTTATAACTATTAAAAATGGGAGCAAATGTGTGAATAAGCAATAAAGTAAGAAAATAATCATTATTCAGAAACACATGTGCAACTATTGTGTAATACTAAAGAGTATCCGTTACTGTTATTTGAATAGATTATGAAAGTTATTTACACAATTGTGTTTAACATTGGTATAACCTCGCTACATGTGCGCAGGTGTTCCGCGAAGGGCGCACGAAGGCGGTGGGCAACGTGCTGCGGCCCGAGCCCGCCGCGCTCAAGCAGCCTCCCCGCGCCAACACCGCCCGCCACGAGCGGCGCCCGCACCAGGACAAGCCCGACGCGCTGCCCACGCATGTCGTAAGTATATAGTCTTATTTGACTACTAGCTTCTGCCCGCGACTTCGTACGCGGATCCTGTCCCTTATGCCAGCGACGGGATTAGCAAAATCAAAGATCTGAATCGTCTGATATTGAATTTTAAGGGCCAGTGACTTGTAAACAACGGAATACGCATAGCCATTAGAAACGTTCCATATATTTAATTTTTGTACTTCAACGGCAAAAGCACAGCAGACTAAACAAAACGCTGAGAACTGAAGTGCAATAGGCGTGACCATAGGGATAAAAGTAGTGATTCTAATTAGTCCGCATTTATGTTGTGTGTGGCAAAAATATTACACGTATTATTACGTAAAAAAACATTAAATGTTACTGAGACGACAAAGTCGTGATGACTTAGTGGAAGTTGTGGTGGTTTAGTGGGTAGAGAACCAATCTCTCAAGTATGAGCGTGCGTCTTTGATTCCAGGTCTGGCAAGTACCTGCCAATGCAACTTTTCTAAGTTCGTATGTACTTTCTATGTATGTATATTTTGGATACCAATGACCGTTATTTGGAGGGGATGTTAAACTGTAGGTTCCGGCTGTCATTGAACATTCTTGGCAGTCATTATGGGTAGTCAGAAGCCAGTAAATCTGACCAGTTTTACCAAGGGGCGTAGGGTTGAGCGGTTAACCGGTTTGTGGAGGTCAGATAGGCAGTCGCTCCTTGTAAAACACTGGTACTCAGTTGCATCGTGACTGGAAGTCGACCCTAAC
The DNA here is from genome assembly GCF_030705265.1 of Helicoverpa armigera. Lineage (NCBI taxonomy): Eukaryota > Metazoa > Arthropoda > Insecta > Lepidoptera > Noctuidae > Helicoverpa > Helicoverpa armigera. The sequence goes on from NC_087128.1 coordinate 1,325,621, forward strand.
ATAATTGGGACAAAGGCACTTGAGATAATAACGACAATAATAATGAGATATAAGCACCGCAGGGCATTTGAGGCTGATGACGGGGAGTAGCGACCCCGCGAGGAACATATACTGAATTCTCCAGGGAGAGTATACTGTCCCCCATCTCTGGCCGGTCGGAGTGAACCATGACGGGGTAGGTCTCACGCCTCTGGCTTGGCTTGACCGTCCAGAGTGGAATCGCTAGAGCAGGGTTAGTAGCCCTGCTCGGAGGATAGGTGCCTCGTGGTAAGTGACCCACAGGGAGCGCGTAATCTGCGTTTGAAATCCGCCGAGTTATCCTCACACTTCAGCCGCTCATGTCCCTGTTGCCCTCCTAGTCTCCACCTGCCATTTTTACATGTATCTAATACATTGTCATCGGCAGGTGCCATAGTTCCCGTAGTTTCCCCATTCCTAGTCCATTAGCATCCCATCACAATAGCCCCAGTAGTATTCATCCACAGTTAGCAATGGTATAGCACAGAACCGAGGATTGACTTTTTTTAACGTCCACCGGGGATTGTCCTTGGGTTCATTTCTATAGTGTATAAAGGGATAATCGTCGGTTTTGTGTCACCATTTCATTAAAGTTGTCTCGAAAGGGCTTCAGCATGTTGGCTTCGGCGTCACGTTTGCCTCCCGAAAATTCGGAATTCTGTAGTCCCGAGGTCTGGAAGAGACATACAAAATAATAATGATATATATATAATGCAACAAATTCGGAGAGTGGGGGCTCGTGACGCCACGTCTAGGTATGTAAAATTTGTACTAAGGAGTGACTTAACACAAAATTCAAGCCTGTTATATCTTCGTTATTGTCTTGTTTGTGTGAGAGAAATGACAAAATACGTGTCCATTATTTTAGGGTTATCTAAAAGACGGACTAATTACTTTTGATTCACCATACCTATTTCATATCATTCATTTCTATACATTTCAAGTGTAGTATTGCTCTTGAAGTTCCACATCAGGTGTTCCAGATCTTCGATGTTTATACGTCAACAGAGAGTGCTTATCAGATTGAACCACTTTTGCTAAAACGTCATACCTCTATATGCTATAGTCTAGCTGGGCCCCTGGAGTTCCACATCAGGTGTTTTAGATCTTCAATTTGTATAAGTCAATAGAAAGTGCTTATCAAATTGAACAACTTTTGCTAAAACGTCATACCTGTATATGGTATAGAGAAGCTGGGCTCTTGGGGTTCCACATCAGGTGTTCCAGATCTTCAAATTTATTATCTCAGCTGAAAATGCTCATCATATGAAACAATTTTTGCCATGGCACCATTTTTGTATCTCTTATAGTTTTGTTGGTCTGTTGGTGTTCTGCATCAGGTCTTCAAGTTTCGAAGATAAATTATAGCCTATATGTTGACCAGGCTTAATACTGACACAACAAAGAAAAAATCATTGAAATCGGTTCAGTAGTTCCGAAGATTAGCGTGTACAAACAAACAGACATACAGACAGAATTTTTTTTTTTGGATTTGTGCTCCATTACTGTTTCTAAACCCCACCCAATTATTATTTTTTTAATATATTCAATGTACAGACACAGTTTTTTTACAGATTTATTATATGTATAGATGTATAGATTTCCGCACAATAAAATCCAATTTTAAAAACTTTATTTCATAATTTCTGTAGATAACATTGAACTGTACTACCTTATCTTTTAATTATGTAAATGAAATTTTGCTTTACAGCAAGAGAGTGACGTGACGGCAGCAGACTCTCCGTTCGAAGTGCAAGCCGACAAGCGAGGCGCGGCCGCGGGAGGCGCAGCGGGCGGCGGCGGCGGGCGGCGGCCGCGCAAGCGCCACGACAAGCCGCCCGACGCGCCCGCGCTCGCCGCCGCCGCCAACTAGGCGCGGCTGTCATTCGCCGCTCCGCCTGTCGCCTGTGGGCAACACGAGCTCACAGGCTCCGCCACCACTCGGGCCGCCCGCTAGGGAACACCTTCATTATCATTCTCCATTCACGATGGTAGTGCCAGATCGTAAAACACTAAATTACAATGTTTGAACACTGAAATTCTGAAGGTACTCCTGTAAATATCTTTCTTTATAGCTTTAAGAAACTACATATTTTTAAATGTTTTATCAGCTTCCCTAGCGCAGCTATTTCGGTCCAAAAGCACTAAATCAGAGTACAAGGTACTTAGGTGTCGTGTTTATGCTACAACATTAGATGTAACACTTTGCCGTACACTTCCGTACATAATCTTGTGTGTTTACTACATAGTACACACTTGACTACAATTACATATTTTTGACTATATTGTACCTTTATAAATGGTCTCTAATTGTATCTTGTAAATGTTTCTCATAACTATTGTCAAGATGTGAAATATATTTTTCATTGACATTTTCATTCAACAATATATCTGCTTATGTGACATAGTACAACAGGATGAACATGCAAGTTTCTTAACTTTCTATATTTTATGTTTGGGAATGCCTATTTTGTTGTTAATTAAAATTCAAATTATTTTATGCTAAATTCTTGAGGAGTTATGTTGTTTTGGATTTATAATCATATTTGAATTTCCTAGATTATATTGTTTACAATTTGAATGATATTTTCATTGAGCAGTCTAGGTTTAACAAACAGGAGCTCAGTGCAGTAGAGATGACTGGGCCACCGCCTATGAGCAGAGGGATGAATCTGTTGTACTTTATACTTGGAACTATTACAAATAATGCAATAATATTATAGGGTTAGTGAGGCTAGCTGCTCTACTTCATATCATAATTCAGTATTTGATTACTTCACAGTACCATTATTATGTGATTTTTGTAGTTTAAGTAAATGAATATTTTTATGGTTTGTTCAGAGTGAGTGAAATAAAACTAGCTCGGATTATTTTTGCAGTATTATTTATTGCCTACAGATGATAAAATTATGGCTAAATACTCATATTACAATATTTTAGTATTTACTAAAGCTATTTACATTATTTCTTCAATTGTTTCTTTGCATCCTGAATTCCTTCCTTTAGGTTTTCATTGAATTTCTTTAAAAATGACATGATCCTATTGACTTGTTGTGGATCCATGTCTGACAACTTCTCCTTACCTCTGTAGAAGACGGACACTGCAAGTTGTGCAGCACGCCTCACAGGGTATGACTCCGCAAGCTTCTGCACCAGATGTTCATTATTGGCGAGGTACCTCAGTAAAGCTCTGATAGGCATTGTGCTAACTGTGATCACTTGAATGATGTTTCAAATGAGCACATATTACGATACTTCTGCAGGAGCTCACGCTTCAGCCTGAGCTGTGTTCTCAGAATTTCAAACTGCTTCAACTGATCCTGCTTGTTGTAGTCTATGCCAGGCAAGCGCTTTATCTGGAACAAAACAGAACACCATAGTATTTGTGACTTGAGTTTTGCATCACATATCTTGGTTATGTAAACTAACCTAATCATATTAACTGATATACCCTAGCATGATAAGAGATTGAAAGGAATTATTACCTGAGCACGCGCTATATCGAACTTTTTCTGTAATTCGAGCACCCTTTGGCTACAGTCTTGAGACTCCCTCGCTTTGGCAGAGTTGTCATGGAAGTCCCTCTCAACGCTAAGGAATATAAATATTTACAAAATGTATAGTGATACAGAGATAAAGCTGATGACGTTTATCTAAAAATAAAGCAATACTACAAGTACCTTCGTATTATTTCGTAAACAATCGGTAAAAAATCTACATCTACGTCCTGCACAGTAATAGGACTAAAGTTGTTCTGTTCGGAATGATCTGTGTTGTTTTCCATCGTATGAGGGTGGCATGAGCTGAACACAAATTAAATGAAATCACTTGCCTAATAATACGCTATCAATAAACAAATTACGGAAGGAACTTTCACTAATATTTCTACCAGCAATTTTTTACAGTTCGATTGCGTGTGATTGCGTGATTTGCGTGTGTTTGCGTGACAATTTGGTGACAGTTACCAAACCTGACACATGTCATAGTCAAAACGACGATGGTTTCACTCGGGGCTACAGACACTGTAAATCATCATCATCAAATAAACTCATCACATCCGTTCAACTGGTAATTATTTGGAAGAATATATTGATGACATTGATGATGAATATGAGTAATTTATATATTTAAAAACCTTGTATTGCTTTGAGCCATCCGTGATCCGATTTATTTTTCTCGATTATTATTTTACAAATCACTTTCATTCTTCTGTCATTGTCACTGCCACATGTCAAATGAGAAATGGTTTGGGCTGGTGAAGCATTGTTTATTGTGTGAAATTTAATTATAAGAATTCAGTAAAATGGATGAAGTTGCGAAATTAGAGCACCTTTCTTTGGTGTCAAAAGTTTGTACAGAGCTGGACAATCATTTAGGATTGAATGATAAAGATTTAGGTAAGTTCAGTTTTCATATATTATAGTACCTACTGCTTGGTGTCCCTATTACGTTAATTGTCGTCTTCAAGCTTGATTTTGGCGCTTCATTGTCTTAAAACTACTTATTCTGATTTTATGTGACTTGCTATTTGCGTCAAAACTCCATAAGACTCCAAAACTGCACGACTTCGTGTAGTTGTTGATGAATGTATATTTCTCAATAAATACTTCACAATGCATCTATGCCGTAGTGATACAAGTTTGTGTGCATGACTCTGGCAAACGGTATATCTAATAAATAAGTGTCAAGAAACAGATAGAAATGCTCTTTGTTTCTTTTCATATACATTCCTATAGTTATAAAATTTATATTTCACCATTATGTGCAACAACTAGTTACTAATGCACCAGTCTTTTTGACGTATACGTCAATATATCTTTCCATCATGTCCCAAGCCTTTTCCCAACTATGTTGGGGTTGGGATCCAGTATAACCAGATGCAGCCGAGTACCAGGGTTTTACAAGAAGCAACTGCCTATCTGACCTCCTCTACCCAGTTACCCGGGCAACTCATACCCCTTGGTATGACTGGTGGTCTGAATTACCCATTATGCCTAAGATGTTCAAACAAACCCACATTCTCATACTCACAGAACTTGCATGTTCAGATTGTTGTTGTAGCAGTCATATAGAATATAATATTTTTTTCTTTTACAGCTGAATTCATCATTGACATAGCTGACAAAAATCCTGCATTTGACTCTTTCAAGAAGGCACTTATTGAAAATGGAGCAGAATTTTCAGATTCCTTTATGACTAACTTGTTACGTATCATACAGCATATGAAACCTACCAACACAACACAGAAAGCTGAGACTAGTCAAGAACATTCAAATCCACTTGCCAATAAGTTTCCAGGATTGGCTATCCCTAATGAGAAGCCTCCCAAATTTTCTTCAGATGAAGAAAGTGAGGAAGAAGATGAGAAGTCAACCAAAAGACTGACAGCTAAAGAAATATTCAAAGATGAGTCAAAAGCTGATATAAGTGACTCAGTGGTTGATCAAGCAATGGCGGAGCTAGAAGCATTAGCTCCATCACAAGGTGGTCCTGGGAGAGAATCCAAAAAAGACATTCCTAAGGAAGATATAAAAAAGAGGGAAAGAAGCCACAGTAGAGATCGCAAAGATGTTAGTAGGAGAAGGGAAAGATCCAGAGAGAGAGATAGGGATAGAAAAAGCAGGCGTAGCAGGAGTAGAGACAAGAGAAGTAGTAGTAGGGATAGGAGGAGTCGCAGTAGGGATAGAAGAAGTCGTAGTAGAGGCCGTAGGAGTAGAAGTCGTAACAGGGACCGAGATAGAAGGAAGAGGTCCAGGAGTCGCCCCACATCCAGTCTTCACAGGTCTAGAGACAGGCAAAGAAGATCCAAGTCTAGAGGAAGGACATCTCCATCCAGAGGAAGATCATCTCCAGCTCGAGGCAAGAGGTCTCCGTCTAGAGAAAGGGAACATAAATATGACTATGGCAAGAAGTCTAGGAAGAGGAGCCCTGAGGTTGAGATGAGTGATGATCCTGAACCAGGAAAGGTAAGTAAATTAATTTTTATGTTGACTTCTTTGCCCACACTGACTAGCACAATGTTTTTTAGTAATGTTGACATGTGATTTTTATGTATTTTACATAACATATTGTTTTTTTTTTAGATCTACAATGGTAGAGTGGCAAACATAGTACCATTTGGGTGCTTTGTGCAAATAGAAGGAGTGAGGAAGAGATGGGAAGGCTTGGTGCATATCTCACAGCTGCGGTCAGAGGGCCGAGTGACCAATGTCTCTGATGTTGTCAATAGAGGCGACAAAGTTAAGGTAACATTATCATACCATAAAGTTTAAACATAAATATTTACTTTCTCAAATAGTATATTCTAAACTGACACTCATTATTGTTTTAGGTCAAAGTAATATCAGTGACTGGACAGAAAGTATCTCTCACCATGAAGGATGTATGTCAAGAAACTGGCAAAGATCTGAATCCAACATCACATGCACATTTGGAGGTAAGCAAACCAATTTAAATGTAGAATTTGTTGTTGATGTAGATAGGCAGCTAAATGTGCAAAATTATTATAATTATTTATGAATTTCCAGGCTGAACGCGAAGGTCGCAATCCCGATCGTCCCCCACCGAACGCCACAGTGTTAGCTGGTCTACAGGGAGGCCTGGACCCCGACGAAGACTCAAGTAGAAAGAGAGTCACCAGAATCTCCAGTCCTGAGAGATGGGAGATTAAACAGGTAAGTTCTATTACTATTCAAAATTATAAAAAATATATTTAGTTTTTAAACTGACCAAACTCGTTTCGTTTGTGCAGATGATATCATCGGGAGTAATAGACAAAAGCGAGCTACCCGACTTTGACGAGGAGACAGGTCTTCTACCAAAAGACGAAGACGGCGAAGCAGACATCGAGATCGAACTTGTTGAAGAAGAACCTCCTTTCTTACAAGGACATGGCCGTGCTCTACACGACCTGTCGCCAGTCAGGATTGTCAAGAACCCTGACGGTTCTCTCGCTCAAGCCGCCATGATGCAATCTGCTTTATCCAAGGAGAGGAGAGAACAGAAGATGATTCAAAGAGAACAAGAAATGGAGAGCTTACCCATGGGACTGAACAAGAACTGGATAGATCCACTCCCAGAGAGTGACGGTAGGGCTTTAGCTGCCAACATGAGAGGTACTGGCATAACTCCTCAAGATTTACCAGAGTGGAAGAAGCATGTCATTGGCGGGAAGAAGTCCTCATTTGGCAAAAAGACGAACTTGTCGCTTTTAGAACAGAGGCAGTCGTTGCCTATTTATAAGCTGAGAGATGAGTTGACTAAGGTATGTAATTATTTTTTCTTACGATACAACATAATATTTTTTTTAAGATGTTATTGACTAATTTTAATTGTTTTCCAGGCCGTAGCCGACAACCAAATCCTCATAGTAATCGGTGAGACGGGGTCCGGTAAGACGACACAGATCACCCAATATTTAGCGGAGTGTGGCCTCACAGCTCGCGGTAAGATCGCGTGCACGCAGCCGCGTCGTGTGGCCGCCATGTCTGTCGCTAAACGCGTCGCTGAGGAGTTCGGATGTCGCCTCGGACAAGAGGTCGGGTATACCATCCGTTTTGAAGATTGTACCAGTCCTGAGACGGTTATCAAGTGAGTGTTTGTGGATTATGTTTATTTTCGAATAATTATTTTTGTGCGAATGTCCGTTCATTTGTCAAATTAGAATCTCGGCGATTTCCTTCGCATACGCATCGCGTCGGAAACGTATATCGAAGTTGTAAAAAAATTCAGTACTCGTATTACACGCCGATTATTTTCAAATAATTAACTTTTCCTAAAAAACACTCAATTGTATATTAACTCTTAAATGTTGTATTCCCCCAGGTACATGACAGACGGTATGTTGCTCCGCGAGTGCCTCATGGACCTGGACCTGAAAACGTACTCCGTCATCATGTTGGACGAGGCTCACGAGCGCACCATCCACACCGACGTACTCTTCGGTCTACTCAAGCAAGCCGTCCAGAAACGACCAGAACTCAAACTGATCGTTACTTCAGCTACTTTAGACGCTGTCAAGTTCTCACAGTACTTCTTCGAAGCACCCATCTTTACCATCCCTGGTCGTACATTCCCGGTCGAAGTTTTGTACACGAAAGAACCTGAGACGGATTACCTTGATGCATCTCTCATAACAGTGATGCAGATACATTTGAGAGAGCCTCCCGGAGATATTCTGCTGTTCTTAACTGGTCAAGAAGAAATTGATACCGCGTGTGAGATTCTGTATGAGAGGATGAAGTCTCTAGGTCCAGATGTACCAGAACTGATCATCTTACCGGTGTACTCAGCGCTGCCTTCGGAAATGCAGACGCGTATCTTCGAGCCAGCCCCTCCCGGCTCCAGGAAAGTCGTCATAGCTACCAACATTGCTGAAACATCGCTGACTATTGACGGAATTTATTATGTTGTCGATCCTGGATTTGTGAAGCAAAAAGTTTATAATTCGAAGACTGGGATGGACTCTTTGGTAGTGACGCCTATTTCACAAGTATGTAACTGTTTATAACTTTATTTTTTATTATTATTTTTAGAACTTTTAACTAATATTTGATGGTTTTTCAGGCGGCGGCAAAACAGCGAGCGGGTCGTGCCGGACGGACGGGCCCGGGCAAGTGCTACCGACTGTACACGGAGCGAGCCTACAGGGACGAAATGTTGCCCACACCCGTTCCTGAAATACAGCGCACCAACCTCGCTACCACTGTACGTATTACAGCTAACGGCCATTCTCTATATTCAATCAATCTATTGATTTTTATTTGCTTGATAGTAATATCACAATCCTATGTCGACAACGCAAAACCTGTAATATGATTATTTTTACTCAAATTTTCAAAATTTGTCTTTTTATATCAACTAAGAATCATCACCAAAAATTAGGTACACTCGATACGATATTCATTATACATGATTTATTTAGACAAGGTTAAGTTACTTCAACAGATTTGAAAAGGTACCTATAATAAGGATAGTGACGACTGACGTCATAACCCATGTTTGTACCACAGGTGCTGCAGCTCAAGACTATGGGTATCAACGACCTGCTACACTTCGACTTCATGGACGCGCCGCCCGTGGAGTCGCTCATCATGGCGCTGGAACAACTGCACTCATTGTCCGCTCTCGATTCTGAAGGATTACTCACTAGGCTGGGCCGCAGGGTATGTATTTGTATCGATGTTTGTTCCTCTTTTACGCCAGAACTACTGAATAGATTTTGATAGAACTGGGCGTTAATATATATAGCTTATTCATGAGAACAACATATAGATTACTTTCTATCCGGGCGCGGGATGTAGCTCCCCCGGAACGCGAGTGAAACTTCGGGAAATAGCGAGTGAAAAATGAAACAAAACTTCAGTAGCTAGAACTCTAGTAACAAAATGTTATGTTTCTATTCCAGATGGCCGAATTCCCTCTCGAACCGAACTTATCAAAGATCTTAATCATGTCAGTTGCCCTCCAATGTTCTGACGAGATCCTCACCATTGTTTCAATGCTGAGCGTTCAAAACGTGTTCTATCGTCCCAAAGACAAGCAAGCACTGGCTGATCAGAAGAAGGCGAAGTTCAACCAGCCAGAAGGCGATCACCTGACGTTACTGGCTGTTTATAATAGTTGGAGGAATAATAAGTTCTCTAACGCATGGTGCTATGAGAACTTCGTGCAGATACGTACGCTGAAGAGAGCGCAGGATGTTCGGAAACAACTGCTGGGTATTATGGATAGGTTAGTTGTGATTTTTATTTATGTGTATTACATAATCACTTTGTTCTGTTGGTCTTTATTCCTAACCTCTGTTTGTTGGTCCATTGTTGTAGTACAGTGTTATACAATAAGTGATTTTCTAGATCTTTTACATATATTTAAACCTATGCTATTTTTTTATACATTTTACAGACACAAACTGGATGTGGTGTCCGCGGGCAAGAACACAGTTCGTATCCAGAAGACAATATGTTCCGGTTTCTTCAGGAACGCCGCCAAGAAGGATCCGCAAGAGGGGTACAGGACTCTCGTCGACAGCCAAGTAGTTTACATTCATCCTTCTAGCGCGCTATTTAACAGGCAACCTGAATGGTAAGCATTTTTTGTTAAACTCTATCAAAAATTAAGTATAGTTCTTGCCAAATTTTGTGGCGGCCCGCAACTTACTCCATACTCACTAGCATCAGGCACTGCTCAGAACCGTTAATTATATTCTTTTTTTTTTAACGACTTCAAAAATCATGAAATGATGAGGGAGTGTCAGACTCTTACTGACTAAAAACCGTCGTGTTCCGTCATAGGCCTTTTATGTACCAGGGCCGCGGGATGTCTTTCGAACAACCCGCAGGTTATACTACTATACTTCTAATTCACCATAAAAAAGTGTGCTCTATTTCAATGTACTAAAATATGTATTTGCTCAACAGGGTTATCTACCACGAGCTCGTCCAAACTACAAAGGAGTACATGCGCGAAGTGACCACCATCGATCCTAAATGGCTGGTGGAGTTCGCGCCAGCATTCTTCAAGTTCTCCGACCCTACCAAACTGTCCAAATTCAAGAAGAACCAGAGATTGGAACCGCTCTACAACAAATATGAAGAACCCAACGCCTGGAGAATATCTAGAGTTCGCAGGAGAAGGAATTAGTTTGAATTATCTGGCGCATAAATTGAGACAAATTAAATTGATATGGAATGTGTATATTTTTTTTTCTTGAAATAACACCTTATAGTCATATCATCAATTACCCCTTCCTTGCCTATCCACATATCTGTGTGGTCACATTGTTTTAATTGGTCAATCCTCAACGATCGAAAAACGCAGTGTTTTCAATTACCTACATAATTCTAACCAGCCAATTCTTAGTTTTTGGTACTTGAACTACTATAAACTGGTTTATGCATACTCATGTATTTATAATATCAATGGGCTAAATAAAATATCAATGGGCTTATTAAAAATACTGTCTTATACTTCCTACGTCAGTGGTACAGAATTATTCAGTAATAGGCTAGCCCAGTCGATGCCTATGGCCAATAAGATTTGAACTTCAGATTTTTTTTAACGGGGGAAGTACAGAAATGTGAGTGTGCATGCGCTGTTTCGTAGCAATAAAATAATCATTCGTTTAACATCCCACTCTATTAGGTACAGTGACTAGGTACTATTCCAGCTCCATATATCGGCTCATAACAGTTGGCCTCAAATAGCATCAGTGACTTTCTCTACGAATTTAATTTTAGTACGAAATGGAGCATAATAAACCTTAGAAAATAATGATTTTTCTTTGATATTGGCAAAAAATATTACGTTTCGTTTTGTTGATCTATCATAAATTTTATGTAATCAGTGTCAGTCTATCCATGATGCGATGTAACTAAACGCAAATGTCAAAAGCGAGAATCTGTGATTGGGGATTTTACTAAAAATAAGTAAATTTGTTGGAGAAAATGAGCTGAAATAGTTTAATTACTTGCGTAATATTTTTGGTACTTCTTCTTAAAACTGCTCAAAATAAATCTGAAGAGCCATGGACTTCTTTTCGGAAGTTATCGGCGAAACAGTGATCCTTGGAATAGACAGTCTTATTTTGGGGTTTTGTGTGAAACAGCTGAGTAAATGTAAACATATCCTGAATGCCTTACAGGTAAGCAGATAATGCTGAGTATTCGTTTTATAAATGTTCAGAAAATGTAGTCGTATTTCAGGAATGCGTAATATTGTTGTAATATGGTTAGATCACTTCATCAATATTATTTACTTTGGTTATTTTGATGTTATAGAAATATTTCTTCATCCGGAAATGCGATTTCAGATTATTATCCGCCTTATGTTAATTCTTCAGTAAGATAAATAAATAATGCAAAGGTTAAGAGCCATTCAACAAAGCCAACTTGATTTGCAGACCGCTCCAGTTCTGGACATAGACCAGACATTGAACAAAGAAATCAACAAGTACTCCAACAACACCATCCCGTATGTGGTGATCAGGGGACTGGTGAAGCCTCTGGGCAACCCCATCACAAGCAACTATAACAACTCTGTCACCGGTGTGGTACAGAGGTAAGGGTAAAAAACATATGCCTACTACAATTTTAACATCAAAATACATTATTTTCCTCCATTCGTAATGATATGTGATCCAAAGTCCAATTATAAAGACTTTCCATTTTTAATAACTCCAAATTCACCACCTTCTATTTATTTTAAACAATGTTAAGTTTAGCTAAATGTTTAAGTTAAATAAATAATTGTCTGTAATTATATCAATAATCAAGTATGATTAATTAAGATAATGTCTATCTACATTACAAACATGATAAACTGATTTCTAGGCTGACTATCAAAGAGCATGTGATAGCAAGGACATCAGCAGGCTTCTGGTCAGACCAGACCCGCACAATACATGAGGTGTGCAACTCCACACCTTTTGTGCTCAGCAATGGAAAGTACAGCATTGAGGTGGTGGATGCTCTCGCTGCAGAGTTACTTGGTAAGATTCAAAATCAATTATCATTATCATAATGTTTAATAGGAAAATACTGTATATAATGAGTGTACAAAAAGAAGGTTGCTGATTGTATTTTTCCTTTTTTTTAAATATAAACAGCTTATTCTGTTTATTGTAATTTTAAATAAACAGAATATTATATAATAATTCTAAATAAATTAGGCTCCTTTACTTATTTCATGAATTGTAAATTGGGTTCCATTTGTAATTCAAAGAGGAAATAACTAAACATTATTATTTTCAAATGTTTATGAGACTATAACATATTGTGTATGGTGCACAGTTGCTTATTTCAATTTCCAAAATCTTATCGATGCTTATTTCTGTGCAGACATGGACGTCATATCAGATAAGTTTGAGCCAATGTCACCTGGCGTCATAGACCATGTATGGGGGTTCTTCTCCGGCGTCCGACAGCGAGGCCTCCAGACCATGGAGGAGATGTTGAGGGACGGCTCCTACATCACGGCTATAGGAGAGCTCAGCCGAAGCAGCAGTGGCGAAATGAAAATACAGCCGCCCAAGGATGGCCTCCCCTTATACCTGACAACAGCTACCAAATCAACTTTACTGAAACGCCTTGCTAGTTCAAGAGACTTTTTGAGGTAAGCCTCAGAATTTTTTTTGTAACTATAAGCTATTTTTGTAGTTGTAATTGTAGTTTTAAACCCGATCTTAATATTTTCCAGGGTACTTCTTATATTATTCGGCACGGTGGCTGCGGCGGCATCGTTCCGCATGGCATATAAGTATATGAAGCGTCGCAAGCGCCGAGCGATCGAAGACTCCATGAAGAAACAGCTGGCGGCCGGCCGCCGGGAGCGAAGGGCGCATGCGCGAGAGAAGAACCTAACTGAAGTGCAGCTGTGTGTAGTTTGCACAGAAAATCCTAAAGAGGTAAACAAAAAAGTGTATTTATTTTAACAACTTGTTTACTATGCCAACTATTTAACTTCTCAAACAAATATAAAACAAGTGTGATTGGTCACTTCGGACCTTTTTCCTATGTTTATCTGTACCTGCATAATTTATTCACAGATTATCCTACTCCCATGCGGCCATGTGTGTCTCTGTGAGGACTGCTCAGACAACATCAAGGACTACTGCCCCATCTGTCGCGAGAGGATAGACTCCAGAGCGCCAGCATTCATTACGTAGATAGATAACGAACTTTTAACACATGACGAAGTTTGTACAGCAAAACAGCATAAATTAATATATTTTAGATGCACATTTTAACATAATAACATAGTTGTCTTCAAAGCATTTTGTCAAATGTAGGCGACTGTTGATGTGAGTGTAATAGAAATGTTCTATGTTATTTTATTACAATTCTTTATTATACATAATAAGTAGTGAAATAATTGATCAGCTATGTACTTTTAATAATAAATTATCTGACTTATTGTGGCAGTGTTTGTACAAATGTTTATCAACATGCCGAGGTGCTCACGGCTCTGGGGAAGCCTGCATTTGCCTTTATTGAAGTATTGCTTAATATAAATTGTAAAAAATGGATTGGAAACTCATGGAAATAATATTGTTAAGTCTAGTGGTGTGATAAATGAAATTAATAAAAGTTTTCAAAATATTTGTTTATTGATGTCAGAAGGCTATCTGTAGTGATCCTACTCCACCACACGTGCCTCCACATGTGTCGTCATCATCCTGTGCAGTGAATGGGGTCTCATCATCAGAATGATCTGAACCATTGTCATCATTCACTCCATTTACCTTATGGGTACTTGCACTTGAGTGTTTCTCTGTACTAGAACTCTCATCTAAACCATACTGTTCAAGGAGCATGTCGAGTTTCTTATTACTAGTTGCTGGATCAACACTTGTTTTTCTTTTACAGCTTCCTCCACAACAGTTGTTTTTATTACATGACTCATTATTGGTTGTATTTTCTTTGTTGGCCTTATTTTTACTTTTAACTACTGCCTTAGGTTTTGGTACTGCTATACTATCTGTATCATTCAAATCTTTAACAGCTTCTTCTAGTGTATTAGTTCCATTCTGTGCCTGTTTAGCATTGTACTCATCAAGCATTCTCTTTGCTTTGGAACTCTTTCCTATGCCCAGCTTAGGCAAGCCTTTGTTTAGGCCTTCAAGGAGGACACACGCCTTGCAGACCTCCTGCGATGAGACAAACTTGCAGCGACTGCATATCCTTTGTGTAGGGAGAGATACTTGTTCCTTTACTGACATTGTTTCACCTGTGAACAATTGATGTGAACTAGTGTATTATACATAATTCTTCACTAATTATCTCTTACTCTTAACAATCTAACACTTATTGGCATTATCAAAATCAGTTACAACTACTACAGAATATTGAAATGTGGACAAAAAGTTATAAATAAATAAGCTGTTGTTATGTAAGTACCTGAGTAGATGATGTCCATGATGCAAGCTGGCCTGATCTTCTCCATATCCTTGAGCAGTGCTCGAGCATGTCCTCTGTATGCATTGGGAGCAAACACACACTCTGTGGAGAAGTAGACCAGCTTCTTGTAATGTGCATACATTACTATCTCCTTTTCATATGTGTACTTGAGGGGTTTTACTCTTGGTATTGAGCCTTCACTGCCCTGCAACAGAAGATTGATAACATGAACCTTTTTTTTTTTTAATTAGCCTGTGTTGTCCCCCTGCTGGGCAAAAGCCTCCCACATAGTTTGAAGAGTATTATGAGTACTTTATAAGTGAAAGACTTACAGTAGCTATAGCTGTACACCTCTTCAGCCTTGCAATGTCTCCTCTGAGAACATTCATGAGCACAGTCTCAGCTATATCATCAGCATTGTGTCCTGTTGCAATACACTTGACCCCCAGCATAGCAGCCCCTCTGTCCAGAGCCTGTCTCCTGAACACCCCACAGAAAGTACAGTTGTTCTTCCTGCCTATCTGAGCCACTATTTCATCCATAGTCCAGCCATACAAGTCTTTGTACGACAGTATTTTCAAAGGCATCTCATAATCATCTCGGTTCTGTTTAACTGTTTCAAGACTGTCATCTCTGTAGCCTGTGATTCCTTCATCTATAGACAGCAGCATAAGTTTCAATCCATAGTTATATCTCTGATTTAATGTCTTGAGGACGTACGCAAGTACAGTCGAGTCTTTGCCACCAGAAGCACCGATTGCAACAGAATCTCCTTTCTTGAACAATTCTGCTTTTGTTATTGTGTAATGGATTTCAGTTTCAAATGCCCAGAAAAAGCATTCCTTGCAGAGAGCATCGCCAGTTTTGGGTCGCTAAAATAATTAAGATATTAAAATAACAGCAGGGCTAAATATTAGATAGTTTCCTACATAAAATGATGTAGTAAACACTCACTTTTAAAACTGCATTCTTTCCACACTCCCTTCGGCACGGAATAGGCATTGTTGCAAAGAAGAAATAAATATGTTGCCCCCAATCTACTACACAATATAAATATCTTCTATATTCTGGATAATTAATACAAATTACTAAATCTTGAGACTCAAACAGAAACAACAACACTACAATAACCTCAATTTCATTGACACATGATTGACAATGACGTCACGACGTAGCTGGTTTTCAGAAATGACACGATTCGATGATAGAAAATGAAAAGCTATCGATTATCGATATAGATTTTGGATATTTTCTTATACATTGTCGAATAGTCCATGCAAGATGCTATGAGGAAGTTATATCATATTTTTTGAAAGCCTGCAACTTTTTCTGTATAATACGGATATTAATTTGATTCCTGAAATCCTTACAATCGATAAATATCATTATCGTTTCCGTAGTAACTTTAAAAAAAAGTTGTGTTTATTATATACTTAAAAGATATAACTTAGCTTTCTACAGTGATACAGCTTGGCAAAAAAGAGTGTGGAATAAATGAGGGCAGCACTATCGCACCTGTGGCAACCGGAATACTACGATTCACAGATTTTGATATTTGTTATTTTTGGAGATATTCAATCTTAAGTAGGCGATGTCCCTTGGACACTTCAATGTCCAGTATTAACGATGTTAACAATTTTTATTTGATTTTGATTTTTAGTTCCAACTGTCACCGCGTCAGACTCTTTTTTGCCAAGCTGTAGTTGATATTGAAGCTAAAATATTCCACAGTCGCAGTGTAACACGGTTCCGCATCATCAAAATTCCGATGAACCTAAATATAACCTGCACAAGTTCATTGACTGATTGACAATCAAATTTCTGAACGAAACGAAACGTACTTCGTCGACTGCATTGCATCAAAAGACCACATATTTCGGTGTTTTGCTGATATTTTTTCAATTTTACTAATGTGTACGGTGTCCTAGTTAGTTATGGGACGTTAACGACAAGTTATATATGCTACGTAAGTTCATTAATAGTGGAATAGTGGGTGTGTAGCGGGGGCTGTTGATGTGTCCATTGATGGGTCGCGGTCGGTGAATGTTGTTTACGGTTCGGTGTGAGTGCGTCGCAGTAGAGGCGCAGGGGGCGGCGGCGCGATGCACGAGCTACTGAAGCATGTGCTGACGGAGCGGGACCTCACCCGCGCCGGCGACATCTTTGCGATCCCAGACGCTGACATCGTCGACGATCTCAACGAAGTGGTGAGTCTCTCCGCTTATAAACATAACATACGACTGGTACTGGCATAGCCTGTTCTCGTCCTACCAGGAATTAGAAAACTATGTAAATTACACCTGAGTCACTTGCACATAGAATACGAAATTTCTTGTTAGATAAACAAGTACCAATGAATTGAAATTGCACTTGTAATAACTTATGAATCATTATTTTATTCTACAGAATTCAAATAAACAACCAATAAATATTATAACTTATAGAATTTAGCATTCTTTGCAATTTTCCTGTATGGATTATGTTCATTAGATTGTTATTATTAATAGTAAATTACAACATCTAGACTTAATATAGACAGTAAATAAATCATTTATTATGGACCTTAGACTTAAAAATATTATTTCTTATTGATTCAAAGAGAATTGTAAGTTAAATTTACTAAATCTCGGTTTCAAAATAGGTCACTGTTCAATCAGAGTAATGCATTGTAGATATAACTAATTTAGTGAAGATAATCCCTTTATCAAGACAGTGAATTTATTGTCAATCATGGATTTACGTCATCAATGATAAGATTATATCTTGTAGAGTAGTAAATAAAATGCATTGTTGCAGTTGAAACAAATAACGGAGATTTCTTCACGGCCGGACTACTGTCGGAACGACCGAGACCAGGCTCTGATAGAGATATGTGTTGCGAGAGTTACATCATGTGTGAAGGAGACAAGCACCCTGGACAAGTACTGTGGAGCCCTCGTGGCACTGCTGGAGTCCTGCTTACACCACAACCTGATGCCACTCGGACACCTCCGGGATGATGATCCACCTCATGCTAAGATTGCTTCGGATATTATAGCATGCATTGTTTTGGTAAGACTTTCAAAAAATCATAATTTATATTCTTATTTAATGATAGTATTCATAAAAGTTAATAATGTTATATTTTCCTTGTAATTTGACTATTTGCACCTAATGCACAAATGCACCTAATGCATAAATCTCTTCTACCTATACACGAGCTAGAAACAACCATTTTCTAGAAACAAATAAGCATTGATATCATAAAGTTTTCCTCAAATGGTACTTTTTTGTTGGAAAATCACATGATATTAGGTGATGTTTTTTTGGGTATAAACACCTGCATGAGATAATTTTTAAAAGGTTAATTACAAGTTAAAAGAAACTACCACAACAAAAACTAACAAGGAAAACATTTATGAAAATCTCACATAATTACATGTTCAACTTTAGATCACACAGTATTTTTTTTATTTTATACCTAGTTAAAAACCATTATAGCTAAGAACCATTAAATTCACTGTAAAAAAAACATTCAAAGGTTTCATCTGTTTGGGTACATTATCACACACAGATACCAAGAATCCATAGCACTAGCTATAAGTTCCTATAACACTATGTCCAGGTATCATTCCCCCTGCAGTCCGACAAAGAGAACTACGCGAACAAGAGCGTGATGGAACTCTTCCTGCCGGTAGCCGTGCAGTTCCTACACAAGGGCAACCGCGAGATCTCCCGGCACATGGCGCGCTACCTGTCCCTCGCGGCGGTGCACCATGCCGTGCTGCTGAAGCCGCATGTGCAGACCATCATGGACTCCATCATGTCTGGTGAGATTAGCTATATGATTTAACCGAGTTACATCAGTTACGACAAAAAAAAAATCTTCACAGACATGAAAAAAAATTGGGTGCTACTTGTGATTCTAGAATTTCTGCTACTGAGTTTTGCGAGATGATTTTTAAATATGTTAATGGAATGTAAGTGTCGTACATACGAGAATATTTGCTTGTACATAATGTAAGTATTCCATAGTAGAAAAGCCAGATCTCTAAAAAAATTATATACAGTTTAGATGCATAGCTTATTGTAATATTTTCATCAAACATTTTGTTCATCCCAATCTTCTTCCCCAGGTAATTATCCCCTCTGCCGAATCTTAACGAACTTATACGAAGTGTCTCCGGAGCCGCTCGAAGGCCACGCCCCCGCGCTGGTGTCGCTCCTCCCCCACGCGGAGCCCGTGGAGAAGAGCTCGTTATTCGCGCTGTTCGAGCACATGGCGGCGAGGAAGCCCGAAGCGCTGAAGACTTGCGTGCCGCAGTTGTTGTCGTACCTGTGTCCTAATACTGCCAGTCAGAATGACCCGGGGTGTATGTGTGTCGATATATTGCAGGTTAGTGTTCTTGCTTATGTTATATTTTCGGGCCTTTTGTGTACTCATTTCATATATAACAAAATAAAACAATATTCATCTGTTTGAGTTCAAAAATTTATCGAAGGCATACGCCGGTAGGCCGGGTACTCTTGCTGACGTTCGGCATAAACTTATTTGTATATGTGCAATTGCGCATGGCATGCTGTTCGGTGTGTATCTCGTTCTCAGTAGCATATAGCGAATTCTATTATATCGCGTACTGCGAATGACTCAAAATCTCTCGTATGCTAAATAATATACTAATGTATGTCCAGGTGATAGCGTGCCTGAGCCGCAGTCGCGTGTCGCTGGTGCTGGAGCACTCGGCCGCCGTGCGTCGCGCCGCCCGCCCGCCGCACGCCGCGCCGGCAGCCGTCACGCGAGCCGCCAACATACTGACGCAGCTCGGATATACCAGTCGGGTGAGTATTATACCAGGTGATAGCCTGCCTGAGATCACCAGATGACATAGGGGTCAGTTGGTGAAAGGAGAATAACTACGGTGTTCGTGATATTTCATAAGAGGTTGTCGAAAAGGCTTATTTGAAACACATGTTTTTTTTTATTGTTTTACCATGAAAAAAACTAATTTTGTCTTAATAATATCAGTAAGATTGAATTGAAAGTATTGTTATTTCTTACACAGGAGCGTGCACAAGAGGCGCTGAACTTCGTGGTATCAGTGCTGTCGGTGGGCGAGCGGGGACAGCAGGCGGCGCTGCTGCGCGACGCCACGTCGCTGTGCTCCGCCTTCCCCGCGCTCTTCACCGACAACCTGCTCACCGCCGTAAGGGCCAACACCGGGTAACTAGACATTACTTAGCTATGTTCTATGTAACAAGCGCTAGACTTCTTGATATCAGTGCTGTCACCGAGTAACAACATTTTATTTATATCTATGTTTTCTGTGTCCTAGCGCCGTTCGTCGTTAAAAGACCAACCTTTCAAATATGAGTGTGTTGGTTCGATTCCAGGTCTCAAGTATCAATACAACTTTTCTAAGTGTGTATGTACTCTCTATTATGTCTTGGTTACCAATGTCTGTTTTTCGAAGGATACGTTAAACTGTAGGTCCCGGCTGTCATCTACAACCTTGGCAGTTGTTACGGGTAGTCAGAAGCCAGTAAGTCTGACACCAGTCTTACCAAGGGGTTCTAGGTTGACCGGGTAGATCCTTGTAAAACATCGTTACTCAGCTGCATCTGTCATCTCAGACTGGAAGCCGACCCCAACATAGTTGGGAAAAGGCTCGGGAAATGATGATCTATGTTTTACGTGCCAAGAATTTGCATTGTTTCGGGATTGTTTATTTCGATGCCATATTTACGTTTTGTGTGAATTTTTCTTTCAATATTACTATTGTTTTCAAGAAATTTTTGAAATACTTTGTCGCTTTTCTTGAAATATTATGTTCATTTTATTTGCGCATGGCAGGCGCCTCTATTGTGTCGATCGTTCTCAATATGATATCGCGTATAGATACGTCACGTTACCAAATCATTTTTGTCAGGAACCGTCCAAAATCTGGGTCAAGTCAGAGCGAAGTGAACCGAACGTCTACGGGAATTACCATCGTACGACTTGGCGGCAGTCAGACACCAGCGAACACGACCAGTGCTGCTGCTACCAGTACCACGAGTGGCAATACCACCAGTGCTAACAGTGCGACGAATGCTGCGGGGGCGGGGCCTACAGCAGCGCAGGGGGCGGGGCCGGGGGCGGCGCCGGGCGGGTACGCGCGACGAGCTAAGCTTGGGGATTCGCGCAGCACGGGCCGCCTGCATCCCGGCCCCGCCCCGCACCGCAGCATGACACGGCTTAACGTTGCAGGTCAGAATATTCATTCGACTTTTGAAAATAATGTACCATTTGTTTTATATGGTTGTGTGAGTAACTGAAGATGTATTCCAGGTGGTTCAGTAGGCGGTCTTCACAAAAGTATGACGCGGTTGTCATCGTCCCAGCAAATTAATACGCCGCCGAATGGGACTACTAATACAGGTAATTTGTCGAAATTTTTTTTGGTCTTTCCCCTTTTTTTGGTGGAGTTATTTGTGATGGTATTTTGTTCGTGTTCAGTATCGAACAGCAAGCCGTCGTCGTCGTCTAGCGGCGTGGTGGGCAGGTCGAGCGGCGCCATCACGGTGACGAGCATCTCTCCCCCGCGGGTGCTGCGCCCCACGCCGCGCTCGCACCATCACCATAATATACTGATCGGAGCACCCACTACCACTGTAAGCGCCACAAACTATGTAGTTTAGCTTTCTTTCCAATGAATAGATACAACTTTACGTTCAAATTAATTTCCTTTCCAGAACAACCAAACAATAATATCAGGGCCGCCTCTAGCAACACAGTCAATATCCGTGAACCCGCTCACATCAGGCAAGTCATCAGACGGTCTCACACCTATCACGTCATCCGTGTCGATCCAGCACTCGAACACCGCGCTGGGCACGGTGTCAGTGGTGACGTCATCCGCACAGCCCGGCTCCGGGCCCATCGCCGTCAGTCCGTCCAGCCCCGTCGCCATCTCCGGGCCGGTGACGGTGACGTCACGCCGCGCCAACAACACCAGCGTCACCATGATCAACACGAACAACGGCACGAGCGCGTCCAACCACCGCATCAGCGTGTTCGAGCCCTACCCCATGCGCGACACCGTGCAGCACTTCTGCGAGAAGCACCTCGACAAGATCAAGGCGTACATGGACAACGTGTCGCTGCGCCTGCCGCCGCCCGCCAAGTGCACCATCGAGGAGCGGCGCAGCAAGAAGCAGGCGCGGCTGCAGTTCGCGTGCGGGCGGCGCGGGCTGCACTGCCTGTACGCGCGCGCGCTGTTCTCCATGCGCACGCGGGCGCCGCGCGTGTGGATCCACCTCATGTTCCTGGCGCTGCAAGCCAGGCATGATGCGGCCCTGTCCTCCCGCGACCCCACCGTCGCCTCGCTCAAGCACTGCTGGGACATCCTCAAGTGCGAGAACAAGACCTTCCTCACGCTCGTCACCGGCGCCTTCCCCGGCATCAAGGTATCCCATACATTTATCCTGTCCGAATAGACCGCAGTGAAGGAAACCAATTTTAGAATTCATTACGTGAAATCAATTACCACCACTTGAATCGGTTTTCTATCATTTGGCAGAATCATATTTTTACGCTGCGTTTGCGCCAGTAGTTTCAAATGGATATGCGTTCACCATTACTTATGAAGACATTCATTAAACTACAAAGAACTATTTTTGTGATGTTCAGGAACAAGAGATGTTGCTGAACGAGTTACGGGCAGCAGGCTTCTTCGACGTGTTCGAAGTGGTGGCGCGACGGAATGACGGCGCCGCTCTGCCGCCTACACAGGTATGGTTATAATCATTTACTTTTATTTTTTTATTTATTTGGGAAAACAAACAGTAATATATTAAATATACAAACAGTAAAAGCGTATTTCACATAAAACAGTTTTGTATTCATACATAAGGGGAATTATTATTATATGAATACAATTGTTATTATGTGTTATTTACGAGTTATGAGTTATGTGTTATATTTTGCGCTATTTACCAGTCACGTTCTTTTGTTTCCTTTACGGTCGATTCCGAGTTTTTTTTATTATTAATAACGTCAAGGAGCCTTGCTTGTATCAATATGTTGTGCGATGTGGTGCAGGCGACGTGGGGCTGCTTCCTGTGCACGCACCCGGAGCGCGCGGTGGGGTTCCTGGCGGCGGACGGCGCGCCCGTCATCGAGGGCCAGCTCAAGGAGAAGAAGGGACGCTGGCGCCTCTTCCGGCGCTGGCGGACTCGGTACTTCACGCTCTCCGGAGCACATCTATCCTGCAAGGGATCCGTAAGTGTACTGAATTTTTTATACAAGTCATCCTACTAATATTAAAAATGCGAAAGTCCTTTTTGCGAAAGCTGCGCTTTCACACAATAACTTATTAAACGATATCATCATAAAACTTTGTACCATATTCTTGGTAGTACTAGAATAAACATTGGATTCTTTTTATTAGCACATGCGGGCGAAGCTGCGGGCGGAAGCTGGTGTTATATAATTAACATGGCATACTGACAGTTTTTTTTTGCAAATATTCTTTTTTTTTACACCACTAATCTACCATTACAGGTTTATCTTAACCTAATGCGATACTGTATATCTGTGTTCATTTTGTAATTGTCACTTTTGCCGCTCATCGAATGACAACCTGTTTTTTTATTAATAGCAATATAATTGTTTGGTTATTATAGAGCGGCGGCGAAAGCATCGACATAAACCAGATTCGTTCGGTAAAAGTATCCCGCGGTGCCAGAAACATCCCGAAAGCATTCGAGATCTTCACGGGAGACCAGACACTTATCCTGAAGCCTAAGGACGGTAAGAACGCGGAGGAATGGGTGCAGTGCCTCAGTATTGCAGTTGCACATTCGCAAGCGAGAGATGCACCGGCCAAGGCTAACAGCTTGCCTGCGAGAGGACTCACGCTCAAGAGCTTCTAGTTCATTTGAAGTCGGTAAGTAATATACATGTTCAGAATTGAGCAAAAAACATTAGCCAATAGCTTTCTAGCTAGTATTTTGTATAAAATATTCATAATATTAAACATTAAAGCGCTGTATTTATATAGGCTTTACAGATGTTCATCTTTGCTCAAAACGTGTATTGCAAAAGGTACGGAATTATTATATTGCTATGGGACATTCCGTGTGACATGGTTCCCAGAAAACAAAAGTTGTAAACTTGCTCATTTATTTTCTGCCTGTATTATAAAACTATATTATATGTTTATAAGTATTCAATAAAATATATAACAGCCATATACAATAAATACATATGAAATGGACTGAAAATAAGACTTGTATAGAAACATGCATTTGTATACATATTGCTATTATATACATGTAAAATTGTTAAGTAGCATAGTATGTATATTGCTGATATAAGTTAGATGTTTTGAAATGCATAATGTTCAAAGTATTAGCAACAATTATAATATCAATGTAAGATAAGAAAGTTTCAAATAAAGTAAGGCGGGTGACATACTGGCAGTCTAATCGTAATTTGAAATTAGAACATAGAGGAGGCTGCCCCCCACTCACTCTGTCATAGTCGATGGTTGCTGCATACAGTCATGTAAATAAAATAAATGAAAATGCTCACAAAGTATAATAAGTTTTAGAATATTTAACCACATTCCTACTTATATCGGGAATGATACGAGGTTATTTTAAGACTTTTTTTATATTCGTCCTTATTTATATGACATTATTAAAAGTAGTGTTCCAAGATATCCATACATTGTGTGTTCTACTTAGTGTTCTGTTGTAGTGGTATGTAAAATTGCTTTTACGGTACTCAGATTCATAAAAAATGCCGATATAGAAATTAAATAAATACGCTATATCGTGTTCATGGTTGTATAAAATGGCATCAACTTAATTTACACATTATGCTTTGATAAAAAATCTATAATCGTTTTGTAAGTTAGATATTGTTAGGTATGACATTTGATGAAAAAAAAAACAATTGAGGCACAAAAAATACCGCTAATATTGTAACTTTTTGCTTCGAATTGCACATTTGAGGTCAAAGAAGGATAACTTGTTTTCAATCATCTAATTTGTATAATGAGTAGGTAGTGCCTTATATTTCGTAAGAGTTTGTTTTATTGCGCTTAAAGTACAATGAACATTTACAATTTTGTGTAGTTGTAGATATTATGCAGAAATGAGCGGAAATAGGAAACAAAGTTATTTAGTTGTGTAGGCACTTTTGTTTAGTTGAGTAAGTGGGACATATTTCACATAATTATTATGGAATCCGTCCGTTTCATTGGAAGAATAATTGTGACCGGCTTGCACAACAGAAAGTAAACTTAAAACATCATGCTTGTGTTGCTATAGATGAAAATATACATATACAGTAATTATATGTCCGAGTTGTTGTATAAGCCGGCCTTAACATAGACGAAGATGAGCGATGTACTCACGATCGCTGTAATCGATAAAACGTTTATTACTTCAATAAAAATCGAATAAAAACGTTTGAATAGAGCTTAATGTTTTTTGCAACATTGTATTGATGGACCTACGTTTTTATAACAAGTTATGAGTGAAACTCGTATCTAATTCGTAACCTTTTTAAAGTTTTTTTAATAATAAACAATAAGTTATAAGATTTTTGACAAATTCGAGATTTTATAAAGCTAGAAGACTGAAAGCTGGTCAATGGTCATAGCTACTTATTTTTTCATGTGTGAGACTAATACAACACTACTACTTACATATTTTATGAATCCTTGTGTGAAGGCCAAAACTAATATTGATTGAAGTTTGTAACTGGAATAAGTCCAGTAGTTTAGGTAAGGATGGTTGTCATCAGCTAATATTAATGTTTTGTTTAATGTTTGTGATTCAAAATTAACATTCCCGTCCTTTTCAGTGCTTCGAAATAATAATAAAATTATTATGTACTGTTGTGGTCTCAAAAATCATTATAAATGGTTGTAACGCGAATGACATTAGTCTTAAGTAGGTTTAAGTTGACTAATTACAAAAGGGGAGAGAGACCAGAAAAACATGAGAACTTTTAATTAAAATTAACGAACTTCTCCCTCGAAGATTATTTTAATTTCTAATTGTAAACCAGTACTTAACTTGCCATTTCGCATTTTATGAAAGCACAATATTATTACCATTTGAATAACTTAGTCCATAGTTAAGCCTGCTTGATATACACTTAAGTTAACTGTCACTGTCTAAACCTGAGGTTGCTATCACCAAAAAGTCAAGTGTTCATTGGTAAACCAAATTGTTTCTTTTGTTAGGTATTATGTTTAATGCTATGTAACATAACACTAGCTTGTTTTGGGGCTCAATATTGAAGAAAACTCCGACTTTCACATAAAGAATGCTATCAGAGTGCGGTTTTAATCAAATGGAATAGCTTAATGTCTTCTAAAATGTGTAACATTTGTAGAAATACTTTTCATCAGTATTGGGCCCTCATTTGTGCTTATAGGTGCTTCAAGGTAAATAACAGATATTAACTAAATCAATAACGTCCATTATACAAGTTATAAACGATAATTATTTAGATGTAAATATATTGTATTGTTATCTAATTGAATCAGATTTTATTGATGAATCGCCTGAAATCGCCACCGAATTTAAATGAAATTATTTAATGTACCTATTACGTACGCAATTGACTACAAAACTAAAAATAAATCTTGATACGATTATATTTGGTACAGTTTGTAGTAATTATCTCCACTTGTATGTATAAAGGTAATTGTTATATCAACATGTATACTGCCCAGTAAATAATATAAGAATTCTTATGATCAATCATTCATAATGTTTTATGTACACATATTGTTAAGTCAGTGTGAAGAGTCCATTATTATACAGATTTGTAGTACTCTACATCGCGTGATATATTCTCGTCAAGTCATTCTATAAAACTAAATACACATTTAAACTTGTATGGAAACAATACAAATGCCAAAATTATCGAATTTATGAAGTCTTAGCGTTCATAAAAGTTGCAAATAGTATTTTGTTGTTTGCTCAAGTATTATCGCACCTTATTATATAACATGGTCTTATACCTTTAGTGCTAGGTTTAATCCATTAACTTTCTTTGTGTTAACGGTTTAAACCTAGTACTAAAGGTTGTACTTTTCTAAGACCATGTTTTAAAATGATGAGTGTAGAGTGCTACCTTTCTACCGATAGTTTAAGAACATACAGTTGCCAAAATAAATTATAATAACATAGCTTCTATAGCCAATATAAACAATTGTACATACAAATATTTATATGAAACATGTTGATTAAGTTTAAGTGTTTCGGACAACTTATGAACTTGGTGCTACAGTAATAGATCGTAACGTAGTTGAGCGCTTCCAGTGCGTCATGCGATCTAAACGTTTTGGCTCGTGTACTTAAAACTGCCCTATTTATTAGTTATTACAATAGTTGTTTGTAAGTCTTCGTGTTTTATTTATATCTACCTACCCTGCAGGCATCTACTTCTTGGTATTCTTTTATACCCTCATTTTGCGAAAATAGTCCCGTCACGCGCCTGGAAGCCGACCCCAACATAGATGGGAAAAGAAGATTCTCGCCACAGAGTGTTTTTGGTTAGCACGTGTGTCTAGAGTTTTTGTTTATTTTGTGTGTTTAAGTGACTTTTTGTGACTTGTTTTTGTTTCTGTGTATTGTCCTTGTGTGCGTTTTTGATTGTGAACGTTTTCCGTTTAGTTAAGTAAGTCTTTAACCCAATATGGACCGCAACAAACCTCCCGACCCTGATCCGCCTGACATCTCTTTTGCTCCGCCATCCCCCAATTACCCACTTTCCCAATTCGCAGATGTTGCTTGCAGCATTGCGGAGTCCCAAATCCCTTCCCATTCCGAATCCCAATCCTCATCTAACCAGAACGGTAGGAAACGTTCTGGAGAAGATAACAATGCGTACAAACCGGCTAAGCAGCAGAGAAATCAAATAGGTCGCAGTAGATACTCTGCCACTGATAAAGCTCCATTCATTGTCCATGTCTCACGCTTGGAGTCCCAGCCTAATGCAGGTACCACATTGCACCCAGTCACTTTTGGCATGTTCTTAGTGAATAACAAAATCGCTAATGTCGTACGTGATGGCGTCAAGAAAGTTGGAAGGAACAGAGTTTCGGTAGAATTTGCATCCCCTCAGGATGCTAATTCTTTTATTATAAATGGTTTGTTAGCTAAAATAGTTATGTTGCAGCAATTCCCACATTTAACATAACCCGTATGGGTGTTGTTACTGGTGTTCCTACCGACCTCACCGAAGAAGAAGCGATGAACTACCTCACTGTGCCCTCTGGATGTGGACGAATACTCAAGGTTCGTCGCATTAGTAGGAAAATATTTAGAGATGGTGTAACCGAATTCAAGCCTACTGAAACTTGCGTTATTACTTTCGATGGTCAAGTACTACCTACTAGGATATATTGTTGTTACACCTCTCCCGGTCTCTCAATACGTATACCCCACCATTCAGTGCCGCAAGTGTTGTAGGTTCGGTCACGTGGAGTCTATATGTCGCTCGAAACCACGCTGCAGCAAATGTGGCCACGATCACCCTGGTGATGGTTGCAACATTTCTGAGGGCGAGGCATTCTGTGTGCTCTGCTCTGGAAATCACTATGCTAATAGCAAGTCATGTCCGGAGTTAGGTAGACAGAAAGCTATTAAGAATCTTATGGCTGAGAAATCGCTTTCATATGCTGAGGTTAGCAAAACAATTCCTCCTGTTTCTCGCAACTATGCGAATGCTGTAAAATCTACAGTCAGTAATTCTCAGTCATATCGCAAAACTGTTTACTTAAAGCCTAAGACCCATGCTCCCCTCTCTCCTTCTTACGACAAAGTCGCTCATCAGCATATTATTAACTCTCCCCCTTCTTCACAGCCTAATGGCTGCGCCCTCAGTAGCCCCCCTGATGATTCTAATAATTTTTCCTCTATAATTGAACTTCTAAGTAAAGTCCTTACAACTATATTATCCAATAATTCCCAAATACCGTCCAACGTCGCCCATCAACTTGTTACTCTTTTACTGAATATTAAAAATGGCGCCTCGCCAGGTATTCCTACAGTGGAATGTGAGGAGCGTGTTTCATAAGAAACATGACCTCATATTCCTACTCAACAAATACAAGCCCTCGGCTTGTTCCATCGCTGAGACTTGGCTTACCCCAAGTCTCAGCTTTCATGCCACACTTTAATATTTTGAGATGTGATAGGTCTGATGGATATGGAGGGTCGGCTCTTCTCATTAACAATAGAGTTCCGCTCTCGACCCTCTCGCTTCCGGCTCTGGATGGTGAAATTAACATTGTTGCAGCTAAATTCGAGGGTATAACAGTAATATCTATTTATATTTCCCACCCTCATCAAAATTTTTAGCATCATTAAGAAACGTTTTAATAATGTAGATGGGCCTATGCTAGTTATGGGAGATTTTAATTGCCACCATTTTAGGTGGGGCTCCAATCGTTGTGATGCGTTTGGGGAAGGTTTAGTAGAAATCCTCGATGACCTAAACCTGTGCATCTTAAATGATGGTTGTCCTACTCGCAGATCCCTTCCTGGGCAGCAAAGAGTTGTGTAGATCTCACATTCTGTTCTGTAGAGTTGGCGGCATCGTTTCATTGGCAATGCACTGCTCTGACGCATGGTAGCGACCACTACCCCATTGTTGTTACTTTATTAAATAAAACCTATTTAGAGAAAAGTTCACCTCCACTTCTGAAATACAATCTGTCTAAACCGGACTGGTCAAGGTTTGCTTCTCTAGTGGAGGAGAAAATTAGTGTTCTTCCAAATTTAACTTCTGCTTTTCCACATTCTTCTGGTCACTGCCATGCTAAGAGTTGTTACGAGTCTTTCGTCTCAGCTATAACATCCAGTGCTGATTCCACATTCCCCCTGCGAAATAGTGCCAAAAGCAAAATCCCGTCACCTCCGTGGTGGGATCCAGACTGCACAGCCGCGATTCGCGAACGTAAGGAAGCTGAAAAACAGTACAATGCAGCGATGAACAACGACAACTTACTACAGTACAGACGAGTGTACGCCCGATCCCAACGGCTTCTTCGTAAGAGGAAACGTCGTGGTTGGGTTAAGTTCTGCACCTCTCTTTCTCCTTCCACTCCGGTGTCCGCAGTATGGAAGAGCATAAACCGCTTCAGACGTGGGTGCTCTCCATCAATATCCTCCCCCATCACTAGACAAACCGCTGAATCCTTTTTTAACAAAATTGCTCCAGCCTACGTTCCCTTGTCTTCAGAATTTGTTCACTTGCCTGTGAGTGTAGTGGATGACCCTTTGGACGAACCATTCACATTGGATGAATTAAATGCGGTGCTTCGTCATGTTCGGGATTCTGCCCCGGGCATTGATGGCGTACCGTATTCATTTATTGTTCACGCTGGTACAAGTGCGAAAATATATTTTCTTAATATCATAAATTATTGTTATTCTACTGGTTGGGTTCCTGATCAATGGAAACTCCAAATTATAATACCTCTACTGAAACCCGGCAAAAATGTTGATGATCCGAATGGCCTTAGACCAATTGCCTTGTCCTCAGTTTTGGTCAAGTTATTTGAGCACCTAATTAAAAATAGACTTGAGTGGTTGGTCGAATCTAGGGACTTACTGCCGAGTCATCAATTTGGTTTTAGGAAGGGACTTAGCACAATGGACAGCGTGGCAACATTAGTTACTGATGTTCGTACAGCATTTTCCAAAAATGAATCTGTTGTAGCCGCCTTCCTAGATATTTCCTCCGCATACGACAGTGTCCTTCTTCCCATTCTCAGGCAGAAACTGCAAGAGCTGAGTCTCCCGGTCAAGATGGTTCAAAGTATATGCGGACTTCTTATGTCGCGGTCCTTGGTGCTGAGGGTACAGGGTGAGGTATTTGAGGAAAGATACGCATGGAAGGGCCTTCCTCAAGGCTCTGTTCTCAGTCCGTTACTATACAACCTGTACACAGTTGACATTGGTTCCTGTTTGAACTCGGACTGCCGCATTTTGCAATACGCCGACGACCTGGCGCTTTACGTTACCAATGCCTCAATTGTGGACGCGGCTTCATCACTCTGCCTTTCTTTGGACTCTCTGCACCAGTGGCTTCTAGATCGTGGTCTGTCACTATCTGCTCCAAAAAGCTCGGCAGTAATTTTCTCTCGGAAGCGTCTGATCCCTCAGGTTAATATTTCAATCCAAGGTCAAGGCGTTCCTGTTGTTAAGAAGACAAAATTTTTAGGGGTCTACCTTGATGCAAAGTTGAGTGGGTCTGAGCACTTTGCTTACCTCGTCAAAAGGTGCGAAAGGGTAATATCAATACTGAAAGTCCTTTCGGGTGTATGGTGGGGGGCTCACCCTTACACCATGAAACTTATCTATAATGCGTTAGTTCGTAGCATACTAGATTACGGCTCATTTGTATTGATTCCTTGCAACAGGGGTGCCTTGGCAGCATTAGATAGGCTCCAGTCTCAATGCCTTCGAATCATCTCAGGTTGCATGAAATCCTCTCCCGTCAACGCTTTGCAGGTAGAATGCGCCGAACCTCCTTTAGCCCTGAGGAGGCAGTATCTAGCTTCCCGTTTTCTATCCCGAGTGTTTCCCAAAAGTTCCCACCCCCTCATTCCTAAACTTCAAAATTTAGATTCATTATGCAGATCCTCCAAATACTGGGAGCATAAAGAAATCCCACTAATCCTGAAAACATACCGATTTATCCAAAATTTAAATTGCCCCATAAACCAAAACCGCAGATTACCCCTTTATAATTTTTCCTATGAAGTCCTTTGTTTTATTCCCAAGATATTCTATAATATCGGTATTTCCAAGAATTCCCCTTCGGCTAACTCTGCCTTCAATGCGGTGGTGGAAGAACGATGGCTTGGGTTTCAGAGATTTTTTACCGACGCTTCTAAATTAACATCCTGCAGTTACACTGGTGCTGCGGTATATTATCAAAACTCTAGAATTATTCTAAAATTTAAATGTCCAAAGGAGTCCTCTGTATTTACAGGTGAGTGTGTGGCATTATTGGAAGCTTGTATGTTCATAGAATCCCACGATATCAGCTCAGGGGTTATCTTTTCAGATTCCTTGAGCTGCCTCCAAGCACTATCCCAAAATCCTTTTAAAAGTAAACTCCATAGCCCAATAATACTAAATATAAAAAAGGTCCTGTTATCCTGTAGCATCCAACAAAAAGAGGTTCATTTAGTATGGATACCTAGCCACTGTGGTATCAAGGGCAACGAATGTGTGGACGCTCTGGCTAAAGATGCTTGTACATCAGTTACAGCCGACCCTGCGCACTTCTCCCTTCAAGGGTATGACCTGCTGAACCTTCCAAAAGCGCATCTTGAGACCGCATGGCAAGAATATTGGGACGTTTCCAGCAAGAAAAAGGGTGGTTACTTTTTTAATGTCCAACCCTTGATCCAAACCAAGCCCTGGTATTTCCATTTTAAAAAGTATCCCAAGCATGTGATATCGGTCCTTAGCAGAATTCGTTTAGGTCATTGCTGCACGCCTGTTTTTCTGCGCAAAATTCGTGTTCAGGACTCGTCTCTCTGTGAGTGCGGATTGGATGAAGGGAGCCTGGAACACATATTTTTTAGCTGTCCCGTAAATTCCTCATCCTTCGACTTGTATAACCGCCTCATTAAATTAAAGATTCCTGTTCCAATTAACTTCCCTTCCCTTTTAACATATTCCTCTCCAGAACTGTTCCACATCCTATTGATCTTCATCCTTCAAAATAATATTAAATTGTAGACTTTGGCCTAGTTAGGCCATTGTCTATGTGGTTGTGGCAATATTTTTTATTTTATTTTATATATATATATATTTTGTGTGTTATATTTCTATGTTCTAACAATTTATCAATTTTTATTTATGTGTTTGTTTCAGTGCCGTCCTACTAACTCAACAAGTCCTACAAGAAGAGAAAGCAATTTCTTTTTTTTTTTTCTTAAGTTTCATTTCTTTCTTACATTTTATAATAATATATACCTACTTGCTTCTCATATCACTTGTCAGTGGCAGAATCGTCGACACCAACATCGACGGCATTGATTGCCAGAAACAAAAAATAGAATAGAATAGAATAGAATAGATGGGAAAAGGGCCCCGAGGATGGTGAGTCCCGTCACGCGCCGGTATAGATAGAGCATTCCAAAGCAAACAGCATGCGTTGGTTGCGACTCTTATTTTGTTGTTTTTTTTTTAAACAAACGGAAAGACGGCACGTTGCCATGCGCCTGATCTGGTAAGTTTGTCAACGAAAATCAAACACAATATTGATAGATCACAAAAATATATTTACATACTACGTATCTACCTACATGTTTGTCTACATTAAATTCTATAAAACTTAACATTCAGTTAACACTTATTACCTAAGCAGTAGAGTCTACAATAATTCAAACTTCATTCAGCTATATTATTTGTCCAGGCTGCATAGCCTTCAATTGTTTTCTAAATCCATCATTAGGTTGTATAGCAGGCCTTTTACTTTTCACTAAATCATAAGCGTTTTCAAACTCCATTTTCTCATAGTGCATTAGATAAGCTATAGCCACCATAGAAGTACGCGAAACGCCCGCATTGCAATGAACTAGAACATTCTCTTTGGAATCTACAGCCTTACGAATGTATGGCAAACTTTCTAACAAAACCTCCTTGATATCAGTTTCAGGTAAATCTAAGCAGTTAATGAACTTATTGCTGATTGATATATCAACGTTTATGCCTAAACTAAGCACATGTTTAATATTATAAGCCTCTATGACATTGCTGGCTGTACAATCTTGTGATCCTATGTACACATGGTCCGATATTAACGCGGGAACATTGTCAGGTTTCGTATCTACTACAAATCCGTAAGGGTTCGGACATATAGCTGTTACAACGGAGTCTTTCTCGACGTACCGTTGGCCGTCGACTTTAGTGACAACCGTTTCTGTTTTCTTTAGCACATTTTTGCGCTTCTGCAGTTCTTTGAGGAAACTCATTTTAGTTTTAAATGCACAGATTGTTCTTATAATTGTCCAGTTTCTTTTGTATTAATCACATTCAGTATCACTATCACTTTCGTCCTTTTCTTCCAGGGTTTTCTCAGGGTCATAGACTAGATCCTCAGGGTTATAATGTACATCGCACAGGTACAGGCCGTCTGCAGGACCTGCTTGGATAGAATTGTGCCAAGAATGCTTGGAAGGAATTTGCAGCATAACCTTTATTTCTTCAACTGGGAGCTTGCCAGCGGCTACAGCATTGAGTGTCCCTACCATGCGACGGATCTGGAAACAGTATGATAATGCATTTTTATCTTGTAATATCTTTGGGAATATTCAACTGCAATTAAACGAAAAATATAGTTCTAAAGTGCATCGGTTTATATGTAAACTGCAATGGAGTTCCAAAAAAAAATTGCAGACAGAAGAGAAAGAAAATGAAAATACCTGATTGTGTACAAATCCTCTCCCTCTGATCTCAATATCCCAATAATTGAATATGCTTTCTTCTCCCCTCTCGTAGCTGGTAAGATTAGGCTTGCCCGGCCTCACTTTAATGTACTGAATCTCTCTCCTGTTGTGCTTGTGCTGTTTTAACTTGTCAAACCTCTTGAATGACGTGAAGTCATGGTAACCAACAAAATATTTGGAGCCTTCTATGAATTTTTCTATATCAAAACCTGGTAATCTGAAATGAGGTTTTATATCTTTAGGTTGCAGTATAATATAACAACAAAAATATCAACTGGCCCCAAATAAATTATTAAACAGTATAGAGCAAAAATATTTTAGAGTATTTTTATAAGGTGAAACATTTAAAAATGGTTTCACTAGTTCATTAGATTGTCCATCTTGGATTCAAGTGAACCAATAGTAATGTAAGACAAGCTTTTCCATGAGACAAAGCCTACCTCATAAAATGACACCGTCTCCACTCTTCTATGGGTATGTATGAGGCTATTGTAATATTCTCAGGAAGAACTACTTCATCCTTTTTCACTGCTAATCTGAAAAGTATTGGAGACTGATTTATGTGATCATTCTTTGTAGTAATACTGGTACCTATGTGTATCCAAAAAATATGAAAATTAAGTTTAGAAATTGTAATAAACATACCTGTACAAGTAGGTTCTACCAATAGCCTGGTGTCTTGCATGGAAGTTATCATGCACTCTAATACATTTCTTAACAAAAATGCTGTAATTGTGTTTGTAGAAGAATTTGTTCAGAGTGTAAGTGATGTTTTCTGTGTTGTATATGGAAGAGCCGAACCTGTCCAAGTCAAAGTGTGCACTTGTGTTCAAGGCATGGACTCCACCATCTGTACTGTAACAATATATTTAGCAGAATTGCTGTCGCCAGTTGTCTATACTGATGAAACTCGTTCGTATTTGGAACAGTGCATTCAATACAGGTCTTACTTACCGGCTCGATAGCGTAAGACTAGGATAGTTCATTGACTTAAGCCTGAGAAGCGCAAATTCCATCAAACCTTGAATACTTTCAAGATCTGGGTAGTTGCGGCCCTCTTTCAACCATATCTTTTCGGAAGACCTATAATATTTATTCTCATTAGTAATACCGAAGTATTTATTGTAAACGAATTCATGTTATGAATGGAAACCACAAACCTAAACCGCGTTCCTATGTAAGAGAAGAATGTTAAATATCTGGCTTTCATTATACTTTCTTACGAGTAAAATATGAAACTGTTTTC
This sequence comes from Helicoverpa armigera, assembly GCF_030705265.1. Taxonomy (NCBI): domain Eukaryota; kingdom Metazoa; phylum Arthropoda; class Insecta; order Lepidoptera; family Noctuidae; genus Helicoverpa; species Helicoverpa armigera. Next base: position 1,361,239 of record NC_087128.1, read on the forward strand.
ATTGATTTTAAATCAGAAAAAATACCAATAACACGAGCTTAAAGTATAGGTTAAAAACCAGCTGTCTGTCAGATCAGTCACTAGTCAGTCAATGAATGTCACTATTGCGAGAGTTGAATTTTTGAATCCCATGGTTGAAAATAAATATTATTGATTGTGGATATCAGGCACTGCTATCATGATTAGAGTCATAGAATATTATACTCTAGCTAGGAGATCTAAATTCAACAGCGAAATCATTCTTTGGAAGTAAAATCTAAAAACTGACTTATTTCTGAACGTCAACTGCACCTTTCACTTTTTGACAAAAGTTTCTCTCAGTCGTTTAAATGTCAAATTGTCATTATTTCAGTCAAAAATGGCACAACGGACGTGGCATATGTTTACCGTGATAATTCTAATATTTACAGTTTTATCACTTGTCGGAGATGTTTTCTCACAATCGGCGGCGCCCTGGTACGAGAATATGCCAGCGGTGACCATGGACTACAAAGTACACATCGACGCGGGCAAGGAAGATTGTTACTATCAATATGTTCCGGCGGGTGCTACATTTTACGCCAGTTATCAGGTATTAATTGGAGTTTTTTGTTACGAAAGCTATGAAGCGGTTAAAGATAAGATTGCTAATGGTTTGGAACGACGATAACTTGCTTTATGGAATATTTAACCAATGTATTTCATTTATGAAATAGTTGGCAAACTTTTTGTCAACAGGTGTTGAAAGGCGGTGATGGCATGTGCGGTTTCGCCGTGCGGCACCCTAACGGTCAGATAGTGCACCCGTACGAGTGGCGGCAGAGCGCCGAGTACGCAGACCAGACGTCTTCTGGAGGATACTATGCAGTGTGCATTGACAACCAGTTCTCAAGATTTGCAGGGAAACTAGTCAATTTATATCTGTCAGTGATCAGATACGATATGTGGGAGAAGTATGCCAAGGAAGTGGAGGAACTTGACATGAATATAAAGAACTTTACTGTAAGTTACAATTTCTTAACTTTTAAACAGGAAATGTTTGGTATTAGCTTAAAATACAAAGTGTATTAACTGTATATTATGTTTGTCTATGCTAGAAATATGAGTTCATGTTTCTCTTTAATACACTTTCTAATTTCAATATTATTGCTTGTGTTATGGTAAGCAGCTCAGGCATTATTACCACAAAAATATACTAGAGAAAGTTAATTACAAAAGTATTGACAAAACCTTATTTTTATGCCTATTCACTGCTCTAAAGTAGTTGTGTTATGTTTGTTACAGACGTCCATTCAGTTTGTGGAGAGGAATATCAATGATATTCTGCAGTACCAGTACCACTCCCGAGCTCGGGAATCCCGAGACTACAACTTGTTGCAAGACAATAACGTTTATGTTCTCAGGTACCAACTTATAATTCATTTTAATCAATGTAGTATCTAAATTTATTGTTAAAATATTAATTAGCTGGTTGCTTCCTGCTATTTCCCCTGGCACTCAATAACTTGTAATATAAATGACTAGCTGATATCCAGCGGTTTCACTTACATGCTGTGGGAATTACTGCCCGTACTTGGATAAAAAATAGCCTGTATAACTGTTGAGAGTTATAACAAGTTAAATAATTTTTCAAATCGGATAGTTTAGGGTACAAAGACACCAAAAAAATATGTTTCATCTTCATCATTATATTAATATAGGTAAGAAATCTAAAGGAGTTCCTGGATTTTTCATATAATGAGTATATAATTATGATGGTGGTGATGTGATTTTGTTATTATCCTTTAAGGATATTAATACATAACAGGCAAAAATACCTGATTAATTAATACACAACAGCCAACTTTAGCACCAGAGTTTCAATGTGACAGCTGTACCAAAGTAAATTTAATCAAGGGAGATTTCATGGACTTTATAAGGAACTTTATTTTAATAATTTGAATAAATAATCTTTTCCTGCAAAGGCTGCTAAAAACATGCTATGAAGATTCAAAATAAAACTACCTACATATACAACATTGCATCCTTTTAAATAAGAGAATATAGTATAGCAATAGAAAGAATTGCTGAAGCTTTTGAATGAAACATCAAAAATATAATTAAATTCCTACCATGCTTTTTCTATCTTATTATTTAAAATTTTATTAAAGTTAATAATACAAACTATATTTAAAATCTTAAAGTGTTTTATATTGCTTTACATAATAGCGTTTGTAAACCATATTCTTTCTATTGTTCAATTTAATACCTGATAAAATTGTTTGCGTCTCAAATTGCGTGGGGTCACGCTTCATTGAACCATTGGCCGAAAGTGGTTTGAAATGCCAGTGGAGTAAACATAACACACTTATTTCAATACCGTGAAACAATCATGATAGCTACTGTTATAGTATAGCCTAAGAATTTTACCTTCGGATTTTTTTCAAGCAATCAAAGTAATTAGACTTCCAAAAAAACCGGCCAAGTGCGAGTCGGACTCGTGCACGAAGGGTTCCGTAAATTACAGTTAAATCAACCTATCTCAAAAACTATAAGAGATACTTTGATCAAACCAAAAATCGTTGAAAGAGTTAATTAGCATGCATCACCTCTATTTTTTTTAGAATTTTATACCCCGTAGTTATAAAAATAGAGGGGGGGGGGACATACTTTTTACGACTTTGAGAGCTGATATCTCAAAAACCGTTCACTTTAAGAAAAATGTTTTTTAGAAAACTTTATATCATTTTAAAAGACCTTTCCATTGATACCCCACACGGGTATGTACATCGAAAAAAAAAAATTTCATCCCTCAGTTACATGTATGGGGGGCCCCACCCCCAATTCTTTTTTTTACTATTTAGTGTCATATTTTTGTAGCGGTTCATACAACACATATTCCCATCAAATTTCATCACTGTAGTACTTATAGTTTCCGAGTAAATCGGCTGTGACAGACGGACAGACGGACAGACGGACATGACGAAACTATAAGGGTTCCGTTTTTGCCATTTTGGCTACGGAACCCTAAAAAGGAGGATGTTCTAAATACGGATGTTTGTTTTTGTCCTTACTATACATAGCGGCTGAGATAAAATTGTGCACAGCCTACTTTTTGCGCAATCGCGGTCGGAAACTTGTCTATACTAAGATTATAAAGAGGAAAACTTTGTTTGTTTGGTTGTAATGGATAAACTCAAAAACTACTGGACCAATTTTGAATATTCTTTCACCATTAGAAAGCTATATTATCTGCGAGTAACATAGGCTACATTTTATCCCGGTGCGGGCACCAGCTCCCACGGGACGTGGGTGAAACCGCGGGAAAACGGCTAGTATATAATATAAGTAAAGATAAAAAATTCTACATAATTAATTCAAAACTTGTATTGTTCCAGGTGGTCTGTAATCCAAATCCTGGCTATAGCAGCCACAGCAACATTACAAGTGTACTTCGTGAGAAAGCTGTTCGAAGTGAAGGAGAACTCTTCAAAAACAAGAATTTGATCACATCAAGCAAGAAGACAATATATACTGTTACTGTTCCCTTGACTGATCTTCCATTCCAATCTGAAATTAGTGTTGATCTCTCTTCTTTTTTCATCATTGTGTTATAGCTTGTTATTTGTTTCATTGGTGCATAATATTAGACAATAGTTAAGCTCAAGCTCGGTTATTTGTAGGAGTCATAGAATATGTAGCAAGTAATGGGGCCTAACTTATCCTATCAGTTTATCGTTCCTTTCTGAGATTATTTCTAGAGATTTTAGTTTCCTCACCAAATGTTACTTCTTACTTTGTATCTGTTCTTTAGTCGAGTAGTAACATTAAAAACGCGCACAATTTTAGTTTTAGTTAAGTAACTACAATCGCTTTTTGCATTTTTATAAAAAAAGACAGAAAATTGTTTTATCTTTGATGTAATCGATAAGTTTAACCTTTCAGAGTTTATTTTATCTAATTGTTTATTGAAAGATCTGATTATATTAACGATTTATTTTATTTTTGATAATGTTTGCATTTTTATTATTTATTTGCTATTTTGACGATTATATTTTTAGTTAATAACAATTTGTTTAAGCAAGAAATAGACGCAGCGTGTTTGAATTAATGAATGACCAACTTATTATAATAAACTGAGAAGTTAAGTACTTATGATAGTCTTTTATTCATTCACAACTAGCTGTTTTCCAGAGTTTTTACCCGCATCTAGGGGAGTAAGTGTAGCTTTCCAACAGTGAAAAAATTTTTCTATCCCACTCTCTTCGGTATCTGAGTGCAGAAGTCATTATTATCGTCTAGCTAGAGCGACGACAAAGTGAATTTAATTTTGAACATCGTGTGCAATACCTACTATGGGAGTATTCTATCTGTCTTTAGTTTGAAAATCTTGATAAAAAAATGTAAACAAATATATGTTGAACTAGCTTCTGCCAGCGACTTCGTCCGCGTTAGATTTGGACTTTTTGCAAAGAGAGAAAGAAATAATAACCACCAGCACATCAAATTATTTAAACCTATGCATACCTACTACTACTTCACCTAGAAATAAATAAAATGTAAACTATTAATAATTTGTAATTTGAACTAATATTTAAACAGTACCAAAATAACTAATGCTTAATTCTATACTTATAATAAATCTGTACTGATGTCAATTATGTACATTGAAGATATTTCCAAAATTACTATTAGGGAGTGATTAGTGATCGATACTGACGCCAAAAATGCAATCAGTAAATTTTTTGTCTGTCTGTATGTTCGTTATGGAAACAAAAACTACTTGACGGATTTCAACGAAACTTGGTACAACGATTCTTCATACTCCTGTCCGGTATTAGTAGGAAGAAGGTTAATAGGAAATAGGATATTAGTAGGAAAGGATTCCGGCCCGCTCCGGCTTCGCACGGGGTAATAGTATTTTGCCCACTATTTAATGTAGTTTATACTATGTAGTGATATCAAATGTTGTTATCAAATGGGTCATTTGCAGTGCTGATTATTTTATTATAGGTTCATACTCGACTTATCGCGAAGGACGTCTAGAAATCCTTTTGCTGAAAGTAGAGCATTGATAACGACCAAGTTTCTCCAAGTAGGTACATGTGGGTTCCAAATAAGTAATCATTCACAATAGCTGTTTTCCGTGGTTTCATCCACGTCCCGTGGAAATAATTGTAGTGCAGTTTCTTAATAGTGAAAAAAAAAATTGTACCTAATCTAGTAGCTTTGGAGCTTTTAGCAAACGAAAAATCTTTTGGTTTCTTTATGATACAGTATTGATATTATTTATTAGACTGTATTTACCTATAGGTATCATTCCGTGCAAGTATTTGGTACTGCTAAGGAAAAGTCGCTCTAGTTTACCAAAAAAGGAAATGAAACAATATAAATAATTATGTAATTACATTTATTATCATACCATAAATATATAACATCCATGATTTGTTACATTTGATTCTTAATTCTATATACACAATAATTTACTTAAGTACATACAATACAATCGTAACTTTTACTTGTTAATGATATGGTGCGAGATTAAACCGGAGAGTACATTGACTTGGCTGCCTATGAGATACGTCACACATGAAATATTGAAGAATATTATCAAATGTTCGACGAGTGAACCTGTTCAATTAGCCCATAAGCCAATGTAATCCCAGCTTAGTGCTAGCCAAGGAATGTTGACTAAATAACTTGATAATTTCATGATCAACTCATCCGCTAGTTATGACTAGGCAATTTTCGAATACAGCGGGCAAGTGAAGCGTTATTTAACGATACATAACTTAACCTAATCAGTAAATGTCTTACAATGTTATACTGTACAATAAACTGCTGCGAATCTCATACGTAACTGTACACTTGATATATCTACGTATTACTTAACTACCGTAAGCAGAGCGCTAATTATTAATAACTGATCGATAAATTCATTTTATTATTCATAAAACTGTCTTTAAATATAATATTGTTAAAACGGAAATATATTTGTGTAATATAGTATATTTAAAAAGAGTTGTTAAAGGTTGAATGTTTTTGTTCTGGCAACACAGCGGAACTATCACAAGTGAGCACCTGGCCGTGTCGGATCGCTTCGATCCGAAGCCGATATATTATACATAGTTCATAACTGATATACCTGTATACTGATATAACAGTTATACCCCTATAAGGCAGTGACTGGACGGACCATGTCTTCAAACATAAAAAAAATTATAATACTCAATTTTTTATTAATTACAAGGAAGAAGTTTAGAACAATTTCCTAAGATAATCGTGAGATTCTAATGTGATGATATTGAAACACTCGCACTCGAAATAATCACTACATTTCCCGTAGCAGTGACTTGCAGCTGTGCAGTAAATGCGTAACACAACAGCCGATAGAGGGCAGATTAAGCACCGTTATTGTGACGTTTGTCGTCTAAACACTTGGTCATTAGGTCTATACCTCAATAGCACTATTTTTCACCTTTAGCTGAACTGTCTATTTGAGTCATCCCCTGGGTTAGTTCCCGTCAAACTTAATGGCGGCTGATGACAAATTTTTGGGCATACTTGTTAGTGGCCATATCTCTTCGGACTTTTTCCGCGATAACGTAAAAACGGTTTCTGCGCGGCGAGGAGATTTCTTTAGTCGCTATTAAGTTTTGATTTCCTAGGGAATGCTGAAATAGGTTGTGTTTAGTGAGTCGCAGTTTGCTTAGCATGTGCTATATGTTCCGCTTCTTCTGTCCGAGGTAGGTGCCGGAGAGCGCGAGCAGGCGGTAGCGCTGGCGCAGGTTGCGCGCGCGCACGTGCGGGGAGGCGATCTCGGCGGTGTAGGCGCCGGGGAACCACCCCGCCTCGCCGTCGCGGGTGCGCTCGCCGTAGTACCAGCCTGCGGAGAAAGTTAACAAATTAATATTACTACTAATTTAAATACTAGGGTAATTGTGCTCTAAAATATGTCCTACGTTCCTACAAAGTTGGCTAATCTCCTTATATGAAAACAGCCGGCTATTAATCGACTAGGAAGATATCAAAATAATTAATCGACTAGGGAGATAATCATAATTACTAATAACAATAATGATGTTTTTAAGTTAATTTTATTTATATTTTATATATTACTCAAATAGGAACTAACTTTGGAATAATCGATGTTTGACAACACAACTCACGTAACGGCTGTTCACAAAATTCTATCTATACATTTTTTTGCTTTCTTTATGAGGAATATTCATTTCGCTTATTATATGGGGCTTATTATTTTCTTTTATCTTTATGTATCCAATCAACAGATATCTACGGGAGCAGCATCCACATTCCACAAATTCCCAGTTTTTTTTTAAACTATTTTTTATTACCTTCGCTAGTCTTCCTGGTGACATTAACGACGTCTCCCTCAGCGAGCGGCAGCTCGTCGGGCTGCGCGGGCGCGTACGCGTACAGCGCGCACACCTGCGGGCAGTCCCACCCCGCGTACACCGCCTCGCCCTCGCCCGCCGCCGGCGGCAGCAGCGCCTCCGCCCAGCGGGACCACTCCGTCTCACTCGGGCATGACATCAGCTAAGGGGGACAGGTCATTATGATTACCAAATGTTGCTATAGGATTAGGGTTTAAAAAAAGGTAAGTTCTCGTGAGAAAAAGGCAGGTCAAAGACATCCTGAACTTCATCGGAGTCAGGGAAAATCGAAGGATTGGATTCGATTGACTGAAGTCGATTTGTTTGTATTGCCGCTTCCGTTAAGTCCAGGGCCACGACAAATCTCTTGCACTTTAGAGGGACCCTTAATCTTTCTGTTATTCTTTGCTTACAGAACATACATTGGCACCGTTTGGCGTTTCAAACCAGGGGGTTTGGCTCAACCCCTATTATTCTAGGTCAAGATCCCCATTTCAAATGGCGGGAAGTTCGTCACGTATATATACCATCTCTAGCGTCCGTCCCTCGTGGTTCTCGAGCAGCGTGATGAGCAGCGCGTGCTTGGCGGCGGCGGCGCCCGCGTCGCTCGCGCACACCTCCAGCAGCGAGCGCGGGCAGTGGTCCACGCACACGAACTGCTCCTCGCTGGATAATATTACTATACGTTACTACTACACAACACATTGCGAGCGGCTGAGGCGGATTACATAAGGCTACCAACAACGCCATCTAGCGGACGACGGCGGAACCGAGTGAGCCGAGGGGCTCTTCGCTCAACAAGAACGGGCGCCACCTAGCGCCAAAGGCCTCCCCCACATTTGGAGTGCACGATCCTCAGGCACGTGCGTCGCGAGCGCGTTACGTGAACGAGCGTCCCGTTTTGCTGACCTGCGGCATGTGCAGCGCGCATGCGGCGATCGAGTCGCGTTGTTACCCCTTCGCCCGCTATCCCCGCCGCCCGCTACTGTTTCGGTCAGTCACATGGAGGACGTGCGCGCCGCACATGCCGCAGGGCAGCAAAACGCGACGCGCGCGCCCGAGGATCGCGCGCGTCAAATATGGGGGAGGCCAAAGGAATGAAAAGCCCGCCCCTCGACGTGGTACGTTTTAGTGGTAAGACCGCCCATTGTACCTACTCGTCTACTACTCGTTTGTTATGTCCTATGTTTATTATTAGTGTACAGTAAAGAATATTCTATCTATCTATATATCAATAAATGTAGTTCTTTAGGGACTGTATAAGGAAACTACATAAAGGTGGTAAGTAAGGAAGTTTATAAGAGGAGTAGGCATATAAGGCAGTATATGACTTACCCCTTCTTCTTGGCGATGACCAGCAGGTCGTTAAACAGGAACAGGTGCAGCGGCACCTTGTGGAACTTCTTGCCGAACGTGAGCTTCAGCTCGTCGGACTTCCACACCAGCTGCGTCATCTCGCCCGACCGCACCAGCCAACGGACCGGTCTACGGACAAAACAGTCGGTTTTATTTTCATGAGTTTTTATACACTGTGGTTACTGATCGTGTGGTCAGTGGCGGCCGCTTGTGACGATGTTGTTTCCGTGACATAATTAATGACACCTATTTCCTTTATTGATACTTATTTGACCGACTTTTATTGGGTCGGCTGGCACAACTATAGTGTGTATACTGACCGGCGGTCGCGGCGCGAGCAGGCGGGCCCGAGCGCGGGCGGCTGGCGCACGTGCGCGGGGAACTCGATGCTGCGGCAGAGGCGCCACACCTCTGGCACAACTATAGTGTGTATACTGACCGGCGGTCGCGGCGCGAGCAGGCGGGCCCGAGCGCGGGCGGCTGGCGCACGTGCGCGGGGAACTCGATGCTGCGGCAGAGGCGCCACACCTCTGGCACAACTATAGTGTGTATGACCGGCGGTCGCGGCGCGAGCAGGCGGGCCGAGCGCGGGCGGCTGGCGCACGTGCGCGGGGACTCGATGCTGCGGCAGAGGCGCCACACCTCTGGCACAACTATAGTGTGTATACTGACCGGCGGTCGCGGCGCGAGCAGGCGGGCCCGAGCGCGGGCGGCTGGCGCACGTGCGCGGGGAACTCGATGCTGCGGCAGAGGCGCCACACCTCTGGCACAACTATAGTGTGTATACTGACCGGCGGTCGCGGCGCGAGCAGGCCCGAGCGCGGCGGCTGGCGCACGTGCGCGGGAACTCGATGCTGCGGCAGAGGCGCCACACCTCTGGCACAACTATAGTGTGTATACTGACCGGCGGTCGCGGCGCGAGCAGGCGGGCCCGAGCGCGGGCGGCTGGCGCACGTGCGCGGGAACTCGATGCTGCGGCAGAGGCGCCACACCTCTGGCACAACTATAGTGTGTATACTGACCGGCGGTCGCGGCGCGAGCAGGCGGGCCGAGCGCGGGCGGCTGGCGCACGTGCGCGGGAACTCGATGCTGCGGCAGAGGCGCCACACCTCTGGCACAACTATAGTGTGTATACTGACCGGCGGTCGCGGCGCGAGCAGGCGGGCCCGAGCGCGGGCGGCTGGCGCACGTGCGCGGGAACTCGATGCTGCGGCAGAGGCGCCACACCTCTGGCACAACTATAGTGTGTATACTGACCGGCGGTCGCGGCGCGAGCAGGCGGCCCGAGCGCGGCTGGCGCACGTGCGCGGGGAACTCGATGCTGCGGCAGAGGCGCCACACCTCTGGCACAACTATAGTGTGTATACTGACCGGCGGTCGCGGCGCGAGCAGGCGGCCCGAGCGCGGGCGGCTGGCGCACGTGCGCGGGAACTCGATGCTGCGGCAGAGGCGCCACACCTCTGGCACAACTATAGTGTGTATACTGACCGGCGGTCGCGGCGCGAGCAGGCGGGCCCGAGCGCGGCGGCTGGCGCACGTGCGCGGGAACTCGATGCTGCGGCAGAGGCGCCACACCTCTGGCACAACTATAGTGTGTATACTGACCGGCGGTCGCGGCGCGAGCAGGCGGGCCGAGCGCAGGCGGCTGGCGCACGTGCGCGGGAACTCGATGCTGCGGCAGAGGCGCCACACCTCTGGCACAACTATAGTGTGTATACTGACCGGCGGTCGCGGCGCGAGCAGGCGGGCCGAGCGCAGGCGGCTGGCGCACGTGCGCGGGGAACTCGATGCTGCGGCAGAGGCGCCACACCTCTGGCACAACTATAGTGTGTATACTGACCGGCGGTCGCGGCGCGAGCAGGCGGGCCCGAGCGCGGCGGCTGGCGCACGTGCGCGGGAACTCGATGCTGCGGCAGAGGCGCCACACCTCTGGCACAACTATAGTGTGTATACTGACCGGCGGTCGCGGCGCGAGCAGGCGGGCCCGAGCGCGGGCGGCTGGCGCACGTGCGCGGGGAACTCGATGCTGCGGCAGAGGCGCCACACCTCTGGCACAACTATAGTGTGTATACTGACCGGCGGTCGCGGCGCGAGCAGGCGGGCCCGAGCGCGGGCGGCTGGCGCACGTGCGCGGGGAACTCGATGCTGCGGCAGAGGCGCCACATCTCCTCTATTCGCTCTGTGTTCCGCGCACCCTCGTTGCACTGGGACACGTACTGTAGACAACATCATAGAGGATCAATTTTATTGCCCTCCAAAAAGAACCACACGTAAATCGTCAACATTCAAAAGCAAGCAATCCAATGCGGAGGACACTACAGCACGACGTCAATGACGCAGACCGCAGCAAAACTCTGACCCCAAAATATGGCCAACATCAAAAGACCCCCTATTCCCTCACAATGAACCGTCTAATACCCATCCATGTCCCTTCCTATACCCTAACTCCCAGCAAGCACACTCTACTCACGTTATTAAGCGTGACGAGTGCCCTGGCGCAGGCGTGGTACTCCAGGTCTTCGCTGTTGAGGTTCTTGAGCACGGCGTCCATCAGCAGCGGCAGCCGCGTCACGCGCTGCATCGGCAGCATCAGGAACGAGTGCAGGGAGAGGGACTGGCATGACGGGTGGCTTTCTAGTCTGAGGGAATAAATTATTTTAAGTTAGTTGTGTGTGCTCAGTAGTCAAAGTCCTAATGATAATCTTCTTATAAAATGTTGACGAAGACATTGTTTATATGCGATACAAAACTTCTATACCTTTCTTATCTAATAGGTATGTATATTAGCGATACAAAACAGTAAGAAATATTCTATTCCATTCTTATTTAATATATGTATTATTTGCTAAAGGGACTAAGCTTTCTGGTAAAGAATGCTGTGGATAGGCTCATGTACAGTTGGTAATAATTTAAATAGAAGAAACTCAGATATTAAACTTTTACGCATTTTTTAAACGTGAGAAAGGAAACCCAATATATCCTCACTTAGGTTAATCAATATGTACTCACTTTTTAAGCGCATTCGCGAAGGCAGGTTTGGTTTGCAGCCGCTGCAGCGCTTTGACCATGAGCGCCTGATTCTCGCAGTACTTGACGTAGACGCTGAAGTGCTGCTCCGCGTGTTGTCGCACGATGTCGCAGATGCCTTGCAGCAGGATGTTGTCCTGCCAGCACTTCTCCAACTCGTTCATCAACAGCTGCGAGCATTTACGAACTGGAAACAACATTGACACTAATTTGGTGAAATGATACCTAAACTTTTGATGAAAGTGGAGAGGGAGAGGACCGAGAAAAAAAAAGATGGAATCTGAAACATGAAACATTTGAGAGAAGCGAGTGTAAGTATGACGACTGACAGAGAGGAGTGTCAGTGGAAAACATATCGCCGACTCAAAATAAAATTGAGAAGAGGACAGGAATAGGAAGGCGAGGGAGTAAGACAAAAGGGAGTGCAAAGGATAAATTAATATCAGAAAAGAAACTTAAGTCTCCGCTCACCAGGTAGTATAGTAGCGAAGAGTGTCTCCCAGTCATTTCGCGGCATGATATGAGGGTCACGGAAGGCGGGGTGCGCGATGAAGTTCGCCTCCAGCACGTTCAGCGAGTTCAGGTACGACGCCTCTGATGTCAGGAGCTCGAACTTCGCTTCCTGAAGACGCTTCTGTGCGGGGGCTAGGGAACCTGGACGAAGATCAACATTTGTAAATGGGGACAATGATAGCATAATTTCATTTTTATGTGATCTTTAGGTTATTTAGTTGCGTTAAATAAAAGTGTAGCGAAGTTATATTTTATGTATATAGTTTAGAAGGTGGTATTTTTTTGCGCTAACCCGTAAAAAAGGGAAATCCCTTTTTTACGACAAAATACACAATAACGAATTGATCTGTAAAGCATTCTGTGAATAAAGTCACTTTAAACATTAATTTATTTTTTTAATTATTTTCAATTCATTTATTTTATTTTATTGATTCTAATTATGTATTGTATTTTAAAAGCAATTGAAAAAACATAATTCATAAACAGAGAGTTCACCTTTTACAAGGTTCAAGATCAAGGAGGCTAACGCAGACGTACACTAATAAGCCTCGTCTACACAACACAATGAAGTTAATTTAACACTTAGGTATATGTGGCTTTGACTTCAATATCCAAAACACAAATATTGTACTTACTAAGCACAGCAGAATTGAGGACCTCCGGCACCTCGCACCACAGAGTGCGCGAGGGGCCGCGCGGCGCCACCAGCGCCATTGCCGAAGGTCGCGATGGCGCAGACTCGCTGGCTGAAGTGTTGGCGCTGCGCTGAGACCCTGCCTCGTAAGCGTCCGAGTCAGAGTCCCCGGTCTCACGGCACACCGACTGCAAAGAGGAATACCGTGTTGCTTTTCTTAACTTGAATAAATAGTCAATTGTCAGGCCTCCGCATTTCTTGAGGCGATATTCCATCACGGCTTGTTTGAAATTATGATGTCTTCTCTTCATGTATTCTTTATTTATGAGATTATATTTATTAACTTTTAATACGAGCAGCTATTACCTATTGTAGGGCACGTATGCAGCAAGGCAACTGGAATTGTAGCCAGTTGGTAAGCAATGGAGAGATTTATAAATGTCTGAACAAAGACAATAGCTGCCATTATTTCGAGCACAAGCTGCAAATGACACAAGCTACTGTTTATCATTGTTTACTGAACAGTTATCAAGAATTCCAGCTATTGTGATTGTCTTCTTACGATTACATCAAGCGAAGATGTATATTTTGTGGCGCACTTCTACATCGACACTCTCAAAACAAGTTAACAAGTCATCTAAAGTTAGTTTAAAATAAGGTGTTATTTAGAAAAGTATTGTTGTTAAGTCCGATGACCGATAACAATGTGCACCGCTGTTCCCAGTTAGGTCATACAAGTCAAAGTCTAGTCTGTTCGCCAGAGGTCAGCACAAATTACCAGCAATTAGAGGAATTAGCGCCGATCGTTTACACACCGACTCTAAAATTGGACACACGCGGGATCAGCGTAATTAAATTGTTTATTTCCTTATACATACGTAAGTGTTGTGAATTTGCGAGGTTTGAGTAGACACGCGAGTAAACATTTTTGTTTGCGATGCTCTAAATTGTTGTTATTTGTCTGCTAATAAACTGATCTCCTGTATCATCAGTACAGTAATGATCAAGTGATTTAGACTTATCTGGCGACTTATCTCATGAATAAATTGTACTTATTGAAAAATATAAATTGTTTCGTTGCTAAACGCAAGGCAAAATGATTTATATTGTACCATTATCATGTGCCAAAACAATAGAACTTAAACGCATTCCACTAGACAATGATGACAACCCTAAGTATCAGTGAGTTTGCATCACCACCTTTAGCAAAAAGCCGTCAGGTAATGACAGAAGGAGACATCTAATTAAAGGGGAACCCACCTGGCGCGACGTACTAATGAGAATGGAGTAATTTTACTACTTATAATGGTAGTAAAAGGTGTTGTAAAGATTATCTACGCTAAAGACAGCTTATCGAACTCGTTACCCATTTCTCGTGGAGCCTTCCGTGAAGTTTCGTGAGATAAGAACTGTTTACGACTGGTAATGATGGAGGTCTGTGCAAGTCTTTCTTTCTAATTGTTCCAGAACTGATGGGAACAGAAAGTTATTTTTTCAAACATAAAGCGATATGGCTTTAAGTTGTGGTTGAGGTTGTTTACCGACGTTTTAGGTCTACTTATGCACAAGTTTTAGATAATAGATGACTATGACGTAGCAAGGAATGTTTTGTTTATTCAATATTACTAAACGTTAATTTAAACTATGTACCTATAGGTACCTACTACTAAACGCCCGTTAATTTGGATGACTAACGACCGTAGCAGATAAATCCTTCTAAAATAACAACCGAACAAAACAACGAAAACGGAAAATTCCATTGACATTTTTGAAAGGAGTGTGACCAAAAAGTTCACGTAACACATTATCCAACTGACCTCAACTTTAGCTGCGTTGTAGAACTGGTACAGCGGTTCGTGGGTGAACAGCGAGTGGGGCAGCGGGCTGGCCGGGTGCGACCCTGACGACGCACCTGATGAAGACGAGATGTTCCCCGCCTGGTATAACCCTGCTTCTGCGTACCTGTTGGCAAAGAATGGCGGTGTTAGTTGATTGTAGTTACATAGAAATCTTCTCATATCTGTTGTGACTTCTAGATGGTTCCTGCAAAAACCGTTATAGAAGTGCTGAGGGGGTGCGTTTTAGGAGACTGTTTCATGTAATAAGTATTTCATGTTCGCAAAGTGCTGTTTTTGAACTCATTTTCAATAAATGCATTTTGATTTTAGATGGATGATTTCTTTTATGGTAGCTCCAAATATTGTAAAAATGTATGTCGTTCAAGCTGGTTTATCACCTACAATTAATTTGGGTATCGATGAACAGGACAGTTATCAAAACGTGAGAGATAATAAACTTTTAAACTCAGTGTTATAGAAATATTTTCATACAGTTTTTAAATTCCAAGAATTCATATCACATACCTACCTACATATAATAACTTTTAATAACACCCCACTAAGTATTTAACATCAGCAACACAAGGCGTTTACGGTATTGCTATAAGGAAACTGATGGCACTTATGATAAATGATAATGCCATGCAGTAGGCAAATATAGTGTGAGAAAAATCCTTAACTACAAGGTCTTTATGCATGAACATTGTCGTCATTGCAAACCTTGGACTTATATTATACGTACTTGAAGTACATACTAAATTGACTAATATATCAGTCAGTATAACATATCAAAACAAAGCTTACTCATTCGCCCGTGTTGGCATTGAATGGTTAGGTAGTAACCATAAATTAGGAAATTTTTGGTTTGATGCACATCTACAGTACAGTATCGTTAGTTTATGATGAGGATGATCAGGAGTAAGGTCACCATAGGACCTTATAAACTGTCTTAGAAGGAAAAATCCCTTTAATACCATGCAGGTTCCGAACATAAGTGCAACAAGGCTGGATTTTCGAAGTATCGCTAGAAAGATTTCTGCGTAAACACAGAAAACTATTTCCTTTCTCCATATCCTATTTCAAAATACCGACAACTACATATGTATATACCTAGCTTGGATTTTTTATAATGTTTATCACCGGACGTTAGCATGAAGTATAAATAGATAATCATGTTGTTCGCGGAACAAATCATAAGTAATGAGAGCTAATCAAATATGACGAATATCCTAATGTGTAGGTTAGTTAGCACCTACCTGGCTTACGATGATGTAAGAAATAACGTGATGGGACTGATGCACTTTGATCTTCTCTCGTTAAAGCATATTAAGTACCTACAGGTACTTGAACACATGAACAAAGTTACCTACCAAAGATAAATTGTAAATAATCGAGTGATTGTTTTCATCTGCGCATTTATTATTAGATTCCAAAAAATATGACAAGGTGACATTGATCTCAATAACAAAACGCATGGAAGGTAGGCGTTAATTGTTGTTACCATGTGGGTGCACTGAGTTACTACCGCAAAAAGTATTTTCTTAAAAACACATTTTTTACCTTAATTTTTGTCCTTTTGTCTCAATAGCTAGGCACAACAACAATAACACATGACACCAATAAACAGACACACATGTTCTTGAAACTGAACACAATTTCTAAAAACTAAAAACCACAATTTCTTATTGAGTTTTCCTTATTCCACTATCACTTTTATGAGACCACAGAACAATTAGGTACCGTAGAAAATAAAATAAATACAAGTAAATAAATATTTGCGCGCTCAAAGCGAGGCAACGGATTCGATTCAAATCCCACCAACGTCCTTCTGAGCGTGCGCATAATGGCAGAGTTAAAGTTACGAGACACCCCAAAAGATAAGTGACGAGCGAGTCAGTATTTGAAAAGCAGTCCCTTGATTTCAGTAACAGATTTCCTAGTTATCAAATCAAAGCTGATTTATGTAATTGATTTTAGAAGTCGTGTAAATCAAACAACCAAAGAAAAAAAAGCTGATTTGAACAGAGTGCTTATTGGGTCAATAACTTATTATCAGGATTTCGTTAGCCAATTCGTTATTTTTTCATCATGTTTGCGTTTCGTGATAATGAATGTTTCTGTAGGTGGCTACTACAGAAATGTAAAACCATTGACTAAGTATAAGTATATAATTTCTTAAATAAAGTTTGTGGAATTGAGTTACCTATGAGTTCAAAGAAATTCGATCAGATGTTCGGAACTTATGTTGCACGCTTGTCGCTCATGCCACGGGTCACAGGTAACGGTGGTACGGAAAACTGGCTTGTGAGTCATCGGTTTCGTGGATAAATGGGCGACGGCGACGTCATGCGTTCGCGCCACTACTGACTAACGTCTGGGAACGAGGTGGCTGGAGACCAACCTCTAACTATTTTGTGGGTCACTTCTTCAATTTGCTACCGATTTTTTTTAAATTCAAATATGGTCGTATTTCACTAAAAATAAATAATGTGGCGTATGATATTGAACTTCAGGCGCCTGAAGGATTTTTAAAAGTTGTTTTTATAAACTTGTTTATATTGAAAATTAAATTCTTGAATTGATGCTGGCTGCATCAAATATTTTGAAAGATCACAAAATCGTGGTGCTTTGCTTCATATTTAACAGGCATCTTTATCCTTAACATTCCCTAATTATTACAGATTGGATTCAGATCCAAAATATCTTTGATCATCTTTTAGTCCAGGTTTCAATGACAGCAAATTACATTTGGTGCAAAAAGAGAGCGAGTTATCTCTATATTTTTTATCTGGCCATCATATCCAAAATCATGACGACCTTATCACCCAAACAATGGCATTGCAGCAAGCTTTCGTGGATATCTGCAAGTAGGACAGAGTGAGATCGGCGTGTCGCCGGTGACCTTTGTCTTGAACTCCAACAACCGGCGCAGACGCAAACGGACCGCGAATGTAACTGTAGCGTAAATATCGCTACGCAACCCTGTCACAACCAGTTGCGCACAACGTTCAATTATAAACCTTTCTCTCTTTAAACCATGTCAAGTTCCACCGTGGCATTCTGCTAAGTAAAGGGTTGATTCAATAACTGTTCAATTAGGGCCCAAGTCTCGAGAAAAACGAGTCAAACAGGTTTGAAGTTTTCAACTGTCTCGCAGTTACAAGAGTTACTTAAACTTCGTGTAAAATAAAAAGGGAAATTCGCTGTATTATAAGTAATAAATAGTTACTAAGACACGGGAAAATAGTGAACTCGATGAATGAAACGGGATGTCATAGTAATAACGGATTTCCCTAAACACGGGTAATTTACGCCAAGCCCTTCAATTTAACATAGGACACTATAATTAGATACATTAAGTAGGTACATATTTTGTGGTAAATATTTTAATGCTGCTCTCTCATATCGTCAAATAACTTTGCTTCTCCAAAGCTAGGCATTTGACACCTCACGCATGCAGAGATTGTTTATCATACACTTTGCCTATAGGCATGGTAGCGAATACACACATAACCATCTTCAGGGAAGCACAGTCATTTGCCAACAACTTCAAACTACTAAAATACCACTTACCAAGAAGTAGTGGAAGTGTTAGGCGTCGAGCTGGGCGTGGTGTCGGCGCCGCACTCGGCGTACCACGAGGTGCGCGCGCGCGGGCTCTTGTCCTTGCGCGACAGCGTCGGCAGCAGCCGCTTCAATTCTACACATACATCTTTGTTTTAGAATAATGATTTTTTTTAAATAATGGGATTAGATATGCCTTCAATACAGCGAATTCAATAATGCGATTTTGATCACTATTGAAGCCATTTCTAATGCAATTTTTTAAGTTATTATACATAGTTTGTACAGATGCTTGACTTCAACGAGTGTCAAATGTGGGTATTTCATAATCTTTATCCCCCTTTCATGGTGTTAGCAATATTCTTGCAAAAAGGTTATGGTCAGCAATTAAAAAATCATCATGTTTTTCAAAACTCTATAAAAAAAATACTCAAATGTTCCGTTTAAAATGAAACAGTTTCGTAGGAAAACCATCCCCGTATACGTCAGCATCCGTGGTTCCCCAATACTATGACGACTAAGATGACACATATAGGTACATGTGTGCGTGATCTAACACATAGGTACGTAGAAGTTAAGCATCTGTACAACAAATCTGCGTCACCACCATGTAACCACAATAATGAGTGGTTGCATGCAATCGTTGCGTTTTATTGTCTAAGAGCTCTCACACACTGCAAACTTTTAGTCGACCGATAGTTTGTTTGAACTCATAAATCAGTAAGGAGATTGATGGTACAACGTACATTATAACGATCAGATATTTAGTCAAAGATCGATTGAAAAATTTGATTACATTAAAGATTTTCTATAATTTTTCCGGCTGTTTAGTCTGCAGCGTGCGGGTACTCAAGCTGTGATTAAATACAATCGTGAGGGACATGATGAACATGAATTAAAAAAATATAATAATTAATGAGCAATTGTTGTTCACTTGTTTTTCCTGTTTCCCATTCATTGCAACTGCTTCATAGTTTATAGGTTTTGTAACTGTAGCAGATGAATGGAGAGAAACATTAAAATTAGCAACAAAAACTTGTGTTATGAACTTGGTACACTCAATCACACAAGATAAACGTTTTATGTTAATTATTATTTATGAACGAGGAACTTAAACAATACAAAATGTTATAACAGACAATGATATGCGTAGGCTGGCAGATATGCCAAGTTAAAATCAACGTATTCATAGTAATACGTGTAAGTATACAATATACATGCCTAAATTATATAACAAAACAGTCATGCAATAGTAACGCTGTAACAGTGGAAGAATATAGAACTCACGACCCATCACACAGTGCAACACATCACAAAAGACGTACAAAATACGCGGGAGTTTGTTACAAAACCACGAGGACCTAGCGTCGACGCTCACAGATGACTAACAGACTGGGCGCATTGTATAAAGCAACAACAATTGTGTGCAGAGGTCGCTAGCGTCACCACCATAGCTAAACATCTTTATATTCCACACAAAGGTAATACACCATACAGCCTACACAAATGAGTCCCACCCAGGATAACTCTTTGTCACTGAAATTGGAACCACATACCTACATACACATTGATAAGGTTTCAGAGCAATTTGCTGGGAATATAATAATACAAAACTGGTAATAACTAGTTATTACAGTATTATCCAGTACATGTTTTTGCTATATGGGAGGTCACAGGAGACCGGTTTGCGAGATAATGTTTTATACATGTAATGCCGTAATGCGTTTTATTATGATCATGTATGATGTAAAATGGCCCAGATTTCTAAGAATATGTCATTACATGCCCACTGCTAGCAGGAGATTTTGTCAGATTTTATTGGAGTAAATTACTTCAATAGTTTGATAGTAGGAAGCAATTATTTTGTATTTTATAGAATGAAGGTAAGCTATCCCATATTGTAGGAGTTGGACTCGACTAAAAGGAGGACATGAAGAAATAAATACGTTACTCTGGCTATTTTTGAGCCCAGACAGTTCTCAGCATGAGATGACATACATTGTGTTGTTCGGCGTTGTCGGTTAACGGAATAAACTTTCTTTTATAGCTACATATCTGTTTTCTAATAAACACCTGTGGTTGATAGACTAATTGTTGCAGACATTTTTTATTGATAATAATTGTTTCCTTGCTAACTTATAATATGTATGTGCTGCTTTTTCTAGAGAATGTGTTATGGTGTTACGAGCCCCAACCAAGTGTTACTACAAAGAATATTAACAAAATGGTCTCCATAACAGATTAGCTCACTCTTAACACTCCAGCATTATAAAAAAATTAATTTTCTAAATATACTGCAGTGGATGTTAAAATGAGTCAACCATTTTGGAAACCAGAAAGGAAAGAACATAAATAAAATAACGAGTAAATATTAAAGAAACGCAAGACAGTGCAAACATATAGACGTGAACAGTGCAGGATCCACCTCCCCGCTCGTTTTGTGGGAATAACTATTTATTAATGTAGTCAGAAACAGATGTAATACGTCATAGTGCCTCATTTGTTTGCGGTTAACCGCCATCTTGGATTTGTTTTTAAATTTAAATTCATGGAAATATGTTTCAATTAGGTACTTATTTAAATTATTTTTACAAAAGCTTGATGATAAACTTATTCAATCCTACTGAATGTACCTAAGCTATTGTAAATTATATTATTTGGTAGACAATACCCCGGGATTGTTGGTTAATATTTCTCGGGATTCGTAAGTTAATATTTTTTTTAATTAGTATTGCACGTTTGATTATGTATCGACCGAGATTCTTAACATTTAAAAACGTTTATATGCATTTTAAAGTGGAAGTGAACTATTGAATTTATGTACAACCTTTACCGAGGATTTTCTATAGAATAAATGAGTTTTAATTGAGGAAAAAAACACAAAGAAAACTTGTGCAACATATCTTGCAACAAAGAACAATGTTCTTAGCGTATAATGTCGGTCCTTTACAAGACGAGGCAGTTACTGCAAGGTTGCTTAGCTTAATAGTAATGACTTGCGGAAAATTACAATTGCACGCTGCCATGAGGAATATCGTTAAAATTGGAATTATAGTATAGGTATTATTTATGGTAGATAATTGATTTTTTTATGAATAGGAGTGAGAAATAATTGTAATTAAGAACATTTCAATATAGAGTAATAAAAGTGTTATCCGTAAAAAAAAACTTAATAAAACAAAGTAAGATTTCACATCATTTTACGGTTTCCAGGCTCCGTCAAATCTTTATCTTCCTAATCTTTTCAACGGACTGTCCTAACAAAAATATAATTGAAATGTACCGAGTATTTTATTATGGTGTTTATTTATTTCATTTTTTATTGGGTTATGGCAGACTATCTATATTTACATCTATAACCAGTAGGTATTTTAGAAATAGTTATTCCCACCATGTCGCAGGCACTGACCTCAGTTTAGCGCTGTCTTCGTCGTCAGCCATTTTGGCTCTACTAATCGGTTGACCATAGACCGAAATCTATTGGCTAAACCGTTTGATACCCGATACGGACAGGCGTCAACTGAAATATCTATTTTCATGGCTTTTAGATAGATAGTCAAGAGAATTCTTGGAATATAATCGAAGAAAATAAATAAATAGTGAGTATAGATCTGCTAATTGTTTCTTTTTTTTAAGTTTTATTTGGAAGCATGAAAGTGTAAGAAGTTTCAGTATAGTTGACCTAATAGAATTGAGTAGTAGGTAGGTAGGTACTATAAGCATTTTTTTTGTTTCATATCCTAAATCAAATCTTAAACTGATTTGATTAGGTAATTTTAGGTATTTTACCTTAAACTAAGTACTACTTTGTACCTAAGTAAGACTAAACTTAATTATGGTGATCGAACCAACATCGTGAACATGAAAAAAAACTATTGTAACTTGGAAGAGTGAATGAACCTTATGAGATACAAGTAAGCTTAATGTAGAAGCCTTAATGTGGAACAATACAAGAAATATTTGAATGTAAAGATTCAAATGCTTTCAAATATGTGATTCAAAGATTTGAAGTTCACTTATGCCTCTTGCTATAGGAATGAGGAATGCTGGTTCGATATCCAACTAGCTTATCCTCTTAGGAAAAAATTAAGCTCATATCTTCTAAAGCTTATCATCCAATTCTTAGCATTAAACATTATTAGTAAAGCTGTAATCTAACTGTCTCTGTAATGCAAGGGTTTATTCTGCGGCATATTTAGCGCTAGCCCACCGGAGTCCAGTTGACGACTGTGCGTTAGTGCGTTACCTTCGTTGACAGCGCTAAAGTCAGTGGCGGGCTGCTCGGGCGCGGGCGGGGGTGCGGCGGGCGCGGGCGGGGGCGGCGGCGGGGGCAGCGCCGGCCGCGCGGGGGGGCACAGGCAGGGGGAGGAGTCGGCGAGGCGCCGCCTACCGTCGCGGCGACGAGGGGCACTCTCCGGTGACAGCGTCTCCGTGCTGCCTGGCTGCCCGCTGTCGCTGCTGTTCAGAAATTAATGTATGAAATATTGAACTTTACTTCACATCACATCATGGTACAGCTTACGAGTATGTGAGCATTGTCTTGCATCCGATCACTCACTATCACTACGAACGATCATTCATTAGTTCGTTCTTTTGGTTGCTGAGATTTGGGTAAGTACTTTTAAAGCAATCATCCTTGGTTTTATAATTATAGAATACTCACCAATTGCTAAATCCGGAGTCACCATCCATCGAGTCAGTCAAGTAGAAAGTAGAGTTGGTGATCTTGAGGGCACTGGGTACATCGGAATTGATGTCCACAGCCAGCGACGTCGCTCGTCGGAACCTCGACTTGAATGAAAAATACGCCTTCCTCGACAGCGTCCCACCATCCTTCTTACTGGTCTCACTGGTGGGCGTCACCGGCTTCTCAGGAGGAGGCTTGTCCGGCAGCGGGGGCGGCACGTCCCCATTACTACCCCTCTTGTCAGAAATAACAGTCTTCAGTTCCTCTTTCAACGACCCATACACCTTTGTCAAGGGAATTTCAGTCTTATTTAGCACAGTTCGCGAGTCGTTAAAGCTGATATTCGTGTATACTGGCTCGTGTCTCTCACAGTTGGCGTATATAGGGGATTTTTTCTTCGCCGTGTCATAGATATTCGTCTGATTGTTAGACGCTTTCGTGAACGGTTTGTTGTCCATCGCCACTGTAAACAGAATGATCGGTTAAAGCTGATTTTGTTTGAGATGTCGAAACTGGGTCAATGTTTATCTTTGCGATATCGGCAAATACGGTGATACGATTTCGGTCATCAAAGATAGCGATTTTTAAGTAGTGTCTTTTCTGGCTAGAGATGTTTAAAGTGATCATAATATTATGAAACATTGTTAAAGTCCGATAAATATATCTAATAAAAAAAACAACATCCGAATTGAGAGCTTCCTCGTTTTTGGGGAATCAGTTATTAAAACATAAACATCTGTTTTTAGACAAGTTTTTTTTTATTTAAATACTAATTAGTTATAACATTATTGTATAAAAATATGCCAAACGAGATCAAACGACTATTTCGATGAACTCGTATCATCCGATATGGTCTAGTGGCTAGGATACCTGGCTCTCACCCAGGAGGCTCGGGTTCGATTCCCGGTATCGGAAAATCTTTTTGGCATTTTTAATAACATTTTTCACTTACCCGAATATCTCTTGGTGAGATTTCTCTTGATTTGCCTCATTTTTCTTTGCGCGGCGCTGGCTATTTTCGTCAGGGTGTATTGTCCTCCGCCAGTAGGCGGGTTGGGAAGTCTCGATGCGGGTAACGTGGGTGCTGCAGGGGCGTACGAGGACTGAAATTAAGAAAAACAATAAAAAATATTATTTCTGCGTTAATTAATTATTTAAACTTTGAAAATATATGCACATGTGTTGTTTGTCCAAAGGTGAAGTTAGACTAAGCTACGAGTGTGTCTCATTTACAAAAACACTGACCCAATAGTCATAGTTTCCCGTAACCTGAGGTTTGTAAGATGACGCCATTATTTTCTTTCATGCGGCGGAATTCCCATAAATATGACGATTGTATGAATGAACTGCTTTATTTTTATTTCCGTCAGTCTATGAGGATATTATATGTTTGTTTATATATATCGTTATAAGCACGGTTTTATGAATTGGCAATGGTTACTTCACAACTATTGTTAAAATACTGAAGGAAATCCATACAACAATCCTACATTATTCCAGAAAAAATATGTCCCATTATATACTTGGATTTGAGCACACGATACGGAAAATAAATAGGTATGCAATATCACGAAAGTAATTGTACTGTATTTTTTAATTTCATACTATCTTCATTCGTAACTACAAAATTAAAAACAAAAGTATGAAGTTCATATAGTTATCGGCACGGATAATGAGCTCTTCGCGGAAGAGTGGGGATCGCTTTGCGCACTGTACGCTTAAGGCAATAAACCACTTCTGCGCAGGTGAAGGTCAGAGGTCAATATCCTTGCCGATGATTATACTTTTCTTGAATACTATGTACCCACCTTATCGTGATCATCAGTGTCCGTATCACTATCGAAGGAGTCGAAGTCTTCCTCCAGGGGCAGGGGAGGGGCGGAGTGAGGAGGGTGGAGAGCGGGCGCCGGCTCCAGCGACTCGTACAAGTGGCCAGAATCACTGCTGTCACATTCTGTCGACAAAGAGGTCTTACATCAGAATAAAGGAAAAAAAAAATAGCACATGGACATATAAACTGTCATAAATAAAATATGAAAAAAATACAACACATAAAATACCATGTTGCTGTTCAGTCTTAAGTTCAGTTACAGGATTTTCAGGAATTCTAACCCTGCCGAAGCAGGGTTTTCAAAAAATATTATAGACTCATTTGAGTGTTCCCCTCCACGGAAATCTTTAGTAAAAGGCGAAAGATTTATGCGTTTTGAAGGGAAACCAGAGTTAACGCAGAATGGTTCGGCCGTCCTTATAGCCTACGCGCGGTAACGAAACCATAGCGCGATTCAGGAATCGGTGCTAAATGCACAGCGCCATCTATCGGAACGAAAAGAAACAATTCTGCTTCTGTTGTGTTTCACCTTTCTGCTTGAGCATTTGCTATATTTGACTATCTTATGAAATTAAATAAAAAATTACGTCACATATTTATGTATATTGTTTTTTGTAGATAGATAGTATAATAAGCCATCTCACTGGCTTAACATTTTAAAGCCAGTTTATCAGGTTAAATGCAGGTAGAAATTGTTGATCACGTCGACATCACTTAGCAACTTCATTTAATTTCGAGTATTTTCTATAGAACTAGCCGTTTTCCCGCGGTTTTACCCGCGTCCTGTGGGAACTTCTGCCCGTATCGGGATAAAACATAGTCTATGGCACTCAGGAACATTGTAACTCTATCTATCAGTGAACACATTTTGGAAATTCGACAAGCGGTTCCAAAGATTACTCCCTACATACAAACTTACAAAATACCCGCGGGTTGGGATATGGATTGTGAACAAACAGACCAGCCAGATATATTTTGGTTTATTTGCAGACAGCAAAACTATGCCACAAAATACCATGTTCACGTTCAGTCAGTGAATTTTAAGGAATTCTAACCCTGCCGAAGCAAGGTTTTCAAAAAATATTATAGACTCATTTGAGTGTTCCCCTCCACGGAAATCTTTAGTAAAAGGCGAAAGATTTATGCGTTTTGAAGGGAAACCAGAGTTAACGCAGGATGGTTCGGCCGTCCTTATAGCCTACGCGCGGTAACGAAACCATAGCACAAAATACATAGGTACAGAAGTCAATCTACATACAAAGCGCGTTCGAGTCACGCAGACAAAGGTGTCTATGTGTGCGTGTTCACAGACGCGCTGTCTCAAAACAACTCAAAACAGTGCGAGCGCGGCTGCCGCTTTCTTGAGATAAGCGCGTCACACAAAGGTAGATAAATGTGCACGCGTTGTGATACCTACCTAACTGTAATTTGACTGTAATATTTTTAATTTTAATAACAAAAGAAAAAGTAATAATGGAGCAACAAAATTCGTATTATAATTGAACAAGTTGACGGTTGTTTTATACAACAATAAACAGTTAATTGTCGTTTTTTTAGCCTGCCGTATTACCTATAGTATGTACCTACTTATTTTCTCATATTTCGATGGTTCGTTTAATAAATGCAGTAGGTAGGTACAGTTAGGTGGGTAGGTAAGCGCCCCGGCGGCGGCCTCTGGCCCAATGCCGTAATAAGTTTTGCTAGTGTCGACCCAGGCGAACCTGCCTACCTACCCTCAAAGATTATTGCTAGTAGGAGTTGATAATTTTTGTGATCATGGCGAGACTATGTTGTAAGGTAGACGAAATAAAACTCGCACATCAAGTTTTCTGTAGGTAGAAGCAAGCTTACATCAGGGACTGTACCAACCCATTACATACAAAAATATTTTTTTCACAAGTAAAGAGTAGGGTAAGTATATATGTATGAATAACAAAATTATAAATTGCGGTTTCTGAAAAACGGTATCTCGTTCAAACGAATTTCCGTTGAAAGTGTTTATTAACCTCTTGTATGCCACATTAAATATTTTATTATTATTGGTTTATATTTCATTTTTCCTGTTTTATTCTCAACAATACATCAAATAATTAGATACGAGTACAACTACCACGTTAGTTTTATGCGCATAAAACAGTTGACAACCCTAGCGCGACCGCCGAGTTTAGGCATGAAAAGTGAAGTACATACATGAGATTGACTTCTGTACCTATGTATTTTGTGACCATAGCGCGATTCAGGAATCGGTGCCAAATGTACAGCGCCATCTATCGAAGCGAGTAGAAACAATTCGGTTTCTGTTGTGTCGGAAGATTCTGCGTGCGTATGTTTTATTTTACTATTTTATGAGATCAAATAAAAAATTACGTCACATATATTGTATTTTGTAGATAGTATAATAACCAATTTTAAACTTAACGTTTTAAAGCCAGCTTCTCAGGTTAAATATAGGTCGCAATTTTTGCTCTCGTCTATAACACATAGTAACTTTATTTAATTCAGAGTATTCAATATTTTATATAAGTATGTACTAAAACAAAGATTAATAATTTTAGTGGTATCTTCTTTAAAATATCTACGTAACATAATTAAAAACAGTTTAGGAGAAAGTTCATAATAGGAATTGGCAAATAGAAGATGATCCGGAAACCTTAGACCTGCAGAATTTTCGCTTTCTTCTTAAATAGGGTTAACTAATTAGAAGCTAGCTCGATTAGGTATTCATTATAGCCTGAGACAGTATGAAGGTCAGTTTTCACTAAAAACAAATCTCTTGTAAGAGGACAAATATTGCAAAGATTTTATAGACTCAATGAAAAATAAATATTTTCATATCAAATAGGGAAGTAGTATAGCGAAGGGCCAGTATAATGCCGGTAAGCGCTTATGGTCAAGGTCTAATGACCAACTGTTTACATAATTTGAGGCATCCGTCAGCAGGTTGACACGACACACAACGTACTCTTGCGCAAGGAGACAGCTGTTGAAACAGCCTTCCGGACGGCATTTGATTGGTTACAGAGATAAACTTTATTACTGAGGCAAAGAGGATGATACGCTACTGCTTTTAACCGTTAATGTCTTCTTGTAATAAAATGAATGTTTATTGCAACTTAGTCAGTTGCTAAACATTCATTTTCGTGCGTCACTGAAAGACCAGTCATAGCTAACTAAATTGACAAGACCAGAGAGCAAACCTAAGAAAGTATATTTTATTGAGGTTAGAGTGTTCGTGGTCATCAAACCCAATTAAAAAAAAATGAGTATGAGCTATGTTCAGGAAGCGTTAGAATAAAATATAACAAATGAATCTGTAACATAATCAAAAAGACAATAGAACAGCTAGTGTCAAGGTCTCCGTTGATCTGTTCGTTTGGCAACTCTTGCGCACTCATGTGGACGAAACATGACATTAAAAAAACACTTTTCAGCTATTGCATATGATAATCGATTCATTACATGAAATGTTATGTGTTGCTGCATCCGATGACGAATTACGCGGTAAGAATAGTAAACATTCAAATAATAGTGGGAGTGCAAATACAAATAGTAGTAAATAGTGCATGGGCAGACGTAAACAAATTACGGCATATACGATTTCCGTTCCTGTACTATCGATGGAAAATATAAACGAAGATCAACTCAAGGGCGACTGAAAATTTGCAAGGTTTCTGTAATTTCAAATCAATTTAGAAAAAAAAAAATACTAGAACATTATTCTTCCTACAACCGTTAGAGGAATATGAATAGCAAAATCGAAGATAACCTGCGAAAATTACTATGTTTACGCCGTGTAAAATTAGGACATCAACTGCCTGACTCCTTCGGTTACATAACGTATGGTAAGCGAGCTCTTAAGCAACTCTTGCATATTACTTGCATGATCGGCGCCATCCATAAAAAGCCCCGCGTCGTGGGGATTTTCTAAGTATGACAAAACAGTAAAAAAAAAATGCCTCTAATTCGAAACGAGTCCTTCACGGATCAAGGAAAATATGAAATGTGTGGTATCTATATCTACCTACTAAACATGGCGAGAGCGGCATCTCACATTAGGTTTTTTGTCATAATAAAGGATGTAGCAAAGAATCAAGGTCCTAACGTTACATAAATTGGTCGCGAACAGGTTCTGGCAGCCACTCTTGCGCAAGCTGCGGTCATACGGACGGCCGTTGCTAAGTTACGAGTAACAAGCGGTCGGTGCGAATGATTGACTAGAACATTTGCATCATGTATTAGCTCTGAAGGTGTGTAATGGACTGTGAGGTAAATTATCAAGTGTTGGGTTAGCACATTGACGCTTAAGACGTTTATATTAAAAGACGCTGATGAAATGAGGTAAAGTTGTAATGGTTGACATGGGCCATTTTTAAAGTTAGTTGAATCTGTCGTTATGATAATTCGATTAACTTAATCACAATTTGATAACTAAAAAAACCTGATATAATAACTGATGACTTCTCCAAAGAAGATAGCACTGCCGTAGATTAATTCACTCCTTCCAACGAACGTGAAGATAGGTATTTCAACTTTCACAAATCTATTCGCTTTGTGAAGATGTAAAGCATTTATCTCACACAGGATGTTATGTTAACATTTAGAATTTTCATTAAAGAACAGTTCTTAGAGCTTAAATAACATGTTATTGGATATCATTAAAGTGAAGTGCGGAAGAGGTTAGATAAATTAATGTATGGTAATAAAATAGTTACACATGATTCACGATTCAAATATAATGACCGAATAACTTGAAGCACGTATTAAAATTGCTGATGAAATAAAACGTACGGTATATAATTCTAAAGCACTTTAAGACGTTATCATGTCAGGAATACTATGTTCTTATATCGCTAAACTAGAATAAAGATCAGTGGGTAACTCAAAGAGTTTGTTCATCGTCTATAAAACAATTTACGACCGCATGAATAGCGAACAGTTGCTCAATTGAATAGATATAATCAGTGTAATGAACTGATGGATTGCAAGATTTCTTCAACATGTATTTGGACATGTTTGAGTCATAGTCCTAATTTTTATTGATGACTTCGTTGCCGTATAGTTTCAAGACCTTGGTTTTTCCCAGTTTCAGCCTGTCTTTCTTTATTTGGAGTCAATCCATCAGCCTCTTTTGAAATATTTGGCTTATTAAAAGTTTTTATATATTCTATGTCACAAAAATTTAATAATTTATTGGTGATTTGGGAAATGTATTAATTAAAATTTTGGATTCCAAAAGTGGATGCCAAAGCGAAGAGTTTTATAAGCTCATGACAATTATTAATTAGATCACAAAGTGATTATTTCTGCCCTTGTATCTACAAACATATAAATACACTGAAGGAAGTAGAACTCGATTATAACACGATAATGATCTATGCCTTTGACATTTACAACCAGTTCAGACTACAGGTACAGGCGTGAGTACAAGTATGACTTCATTTTCTTATTGAAAGTGAATATCTTGTACCAGTGACGACACGTGAAAGAAATCGAGAGAGACAGCCCAAACAATTTATCATAAGTCTCAAGTGTTAAGTTGAAAACGCGAAAATTGTGAACAAACAGTGATTTGAAGTAATAACTTAATGTCATGTTTGAGTTTTTGTATTTTCACTTTCTGAGAGAGACAACTTTGTGCACTCTGCGAGACACGCGATCCATTATTCAATGAGTTTAATTATAGGTATTGAACTAGAAACTGTTTGATTGGAATAAGGATGAGACAAATTGTTTCAAATCACAAGAGCAAATAAGAACAATAAACTATTAACCGGTCGTTAGTTATTCTTCAAAAAGTATTCAAATTATTAAAGAAACACTGTTGAAAAATACATAATATATCAAACACTAATCAGTTTTTGAAGTCAACTAAACCGTATTTAAACATAAAAAAAAACTCACCTAAAATCAAAATATCCACAACAGCAGAATCTAACGACGGATTAAACTGTACTAAACTCGCGAAGGTCAACGATTTCATCAAAAATATTGTAAAGTCCCGTGATAATAACAAAGAATTCATTGATAATAATTATAGTTTTTCACCACATGATCTAGAAGAGCACGTCTATCGGGTAGAAAGCTAGAAAGTCACTCCGATCGCGAGAGCCGTTCTTATAGCTAATGATACACCGCTCAGTGTTATTACACGCATATAATGCGATGCCACTCAATCCTAACATCCGAGGGATGTTGACAAACATACAGACAATACCATAATATTTTGCAGTTTTTTTCCAATTGAAATTGGATTTGTTTAAGATATCGTACACCGTTTGTTTTGGTTTTCCGCAGATTTATAAAGAGTGCCGGTAGTGCAATATCCGTTAAGCATTGTTTCAGTGTTGTTACGGGTATACAATGAGATGATACATCAGAGCTACCGGAATTATTATAAAAAGGTATATTCAATATACTTGACTAATGAAGAATATTAGAGCAGTAACTACCAAAAAATGCGATGAGATCTTGTATTTCGTGTTTTCCATCTTGTAGTATAGTCCTGATGTCAGGCCAGACGGTGCGCTCCAGCACGTCGATGAGGCGCACGCGGTCGCCGAGCTCCTCCCAGCGCCGGCGCGGACGCTCATCGTTCTGGCTGTAGTACGCGCACTTCGCGCTCGTCTCGATGTACACCTTCGTCGGCGACGTTATGAACACTACAACAGATCACGACCAAGGTCACAACAGGCCAACCATCTCCCTCAACCCAGAACAGATCCACGAACACGACTCAAGCTGATGCATGAAATTGACTCGGTCATGGAAAATAACTGATGCTTTTTCAATGCCAAATACGATTTTATGGATTTATAGAAATAAGCAAATTCGCTAAACGAGTTAGTTATTTTATAAACTCGTTTCTGCTGGTAAATACAAGGATTTTTGGCAATTAACAATAAATACAATCTTGAGTCATGTAGGAACCGGTTAAGTTATTGACCGTGTATCGAATAAATTGGGAGTATTAATCAGCCTGGTGCACCTTGATCGCCGCAATTCCTTCGGAAAGTCCGCGGCCTCGGCGGTGGACCGACGCCACCGTTCACCTGAGGCTTCTCGTAGATCATTGTTCATCATCACCGATATCACTTCACATCACTTGGATTCACGAGCACTTTTCGAACAAAGGACGTTCGTTCAGGCATGCGCTTGAACTGTCAACGAACAATGTACCACTTGAATGTATCGTTCATACTGCTGAATCACTGAATGCTCACTTGTAGCATAAGAACTGGCTTCCTTAACTTAGCCGTGCGATCAAGTTATATAAAAAAGTTAAACAAGTCGTCGGCAGCTGCGTTGCCGGCCGTCTCAGGGTCGACTGGTACCACGATCGTACGGATCGATGTTTGCATCGCCACTAGAATCGAGAACTGCTGATTTTTTCACTGTTTCAATGCTAAAGCCGCGGTATCGCAACGAACTAAATATCATTTGTAATAGTTCAACTGACATTGGATGTGGTTAATGCACCTAAATTGGTATTTGAAAATCGTTAGTTACGAGTCAATGCACAAAAACGTTCAGTTATTAAAGTGTATTGCCAGTAATAACTATAAAGGCTTTTTGCTTCTAATAATAGACTAGACTGAGGACATATTCTATTTCTTCTTATACTTAGGTTATAAAACGGTTGCAGATATTAGATAATATTTATAACTACAAGTTATGGTGTAATTGCAAAACAAGTTGTGTGTTTCTATATGGCGTTGCAATCAGAGCATTGCGGCTTGCGAAACAATGAAGGCCTAACGCGGCGCATAATCTGTTCCGCGGAAAGAGAGCTGTAGCATTACAGAGTGCATGTTCGAGCTCAGTGCAAGCGAAGCTACTTAGCGGAGATACTGAATGGGTTGATGCTATCGATGAATCAACATGCAATCTATGTAATAGCTGAGAATGATCGTGCTAATGTAACGGTCAGTGATCGCCATGACTCTGCACTAGTAGCAGAAGATATGTAACAAGATGTACCGGTAGGCGTTACAGCACTATCAGATAAGTATGCTGCACATAACAGCAGTAAGATTGCTTCAATTATCGAGACATTACACGTAGACGGGGACACTTTCTAGATCTAGATCAACAGATAGAATGACAATGCTAGCTTTGTCGCGTTTTTTGTAGCTGCACGCAGCCAGTTGAAACAGATTCTGAGTCAAGAATATTAATGAGAAAAGGAAAATAAACTGTGTAATAAAATCAATCTGCAATAGACTGTGCAATAGAATGCACTAAGATATACAATGATATTCAGACTACTGTCATTAATATCGTTAAAGCGAATGTAAATACGACCGTGTTTAAATAGTTGTTTCTGCTCCAACCAATTGTTTCTGGTTATACGTAGATCGATTAACGCCGTGTAATGGTACAGTACAGTCGAATATTAGAGGCGAATGCAGTGGAATGCTACGAATGTGGATTAACTAAATAAGGTAGCGCTTGTTGGTGGAATTCCGTTCGGCAGTTGTCACAGTTCCGGCTGGGTGCAGACAGACTACGCGGGTCGGCGGTCTACACTTGCTCACCACTCACGGACCTACTGTGGTTCAATTCGTTTTTATACCGAAGTTTCTATAAATGCATTCTTTAGCCTTACAAAGATGATACGTCCAGTTCATTGATTGATGTGTTAATAATTAAAGCTCTGGTCAAATCGAGAGACCTTTCAGCGCTCTTCTGGTGTATTGACGCATGCTTCAGGTTTACACTTGTCACCTTCCGCATTCATTGAAATATTTTATTCAATTTTAAGATTATCTGATTGTAGATAATACATAAGCGTGAGAATACATGGTTTTGATGGCCATTGTTCAAAATTTTGATCCTCATAAACATGAAGTTGCGTAAGCTGTTTTAGAATTATGGCCGCAAGTTATTAGAATTGCAGAAATACGACATGTTTATACATTCGCATTAAGCAGAAGATTAAGGATATCTTATCGTTAAAATTACTAATTCTAATTATATGCCTAATGAAAGGCTAAGTAAATATCAAGTTGCGACACTTCAAGGTGGACAAGAGTTTGGAATACATGAAAATGTGTGAAGCAACGGCTTGTAACTCTAAACGTTGACTTTGATGGAGCCGAACGAAGCGTGACCGAAGATAATGTGTAAACTTACGATAAACGAAACACTAGAAAGTTAAAACAGTGTGTAAGTTAGTACTATTTTGTGTTCTAACTTTTGATAGGCTGTCAGTTTTCGCAAGAGTTATCACGTTTTTTGTCGGGCATAAATAGACCGGCCGGCTGAGCTAAGCGAACACGGATGTTAGTTGACGTTGACGAAACAGCAGTATGAGCGAGAGCTGTCGAGCACTACGGTTGTTGATTCTGTTGTTTACAGCATTAGACATTTATGAGCATTTATTCACAATATTAACAGTCCGTAAACACGAATGAGCACTTTCACTGTCGCGGAGTGTGGAGCGCCGGTGACGCGTCCGTTCGGCAGCGCGGGCGCAGGGCTGACTCGCGCGCGCGCGCCAGCGCCGTCCCTCTCCCACGCCAGAACCTTTTGTGGCAACTGTAGCAAACGAGTAGGTGTACCAGAAACGCCTTTTAAGTACACCCCTAATATTTTACGAGGTAAAATTATGTAGAAATGACAAGTCAGACATACGTCATTGTAGTTTACAAGAGCACGTATATCGACAAGAAGGTCGTTGAGATTGTAATAAGACAGAAAACCTCGTAGCTGTATAAGGTTTTAAGAAAACAAAGAAATACTGTCAGATTTATGAAGAACGCTAACTAAAATGTTTCCATAACATGTATGCAGCTAAACAGGCTGCGCAAGTTAGGATCAGAATCCGACTGATTCAGCAAAACATTTTAGAAAACTGGTTCGGTGAGTCTGTCCATGAGAATTTAGGGCAGTAGTTCCCAAACTTATTTTTCTCGTGGACCACTTTCAAAATTTTACTGGTTTCGGTGGACCCCTTACTGCTACATTTCTACCACATTCTTAAAGTCGCCAAAAAATAAAAATTGTGTCACTTCTGAGTTCTGTCCCTATATTCCGATATGTAAAATAAAAACGAAAAATGGTACATTTTATATCACTTTATTTATTAAAAGAATAGAAGAAGACAAGAAAAAAATATTAAGGTAATAAGTATAGGTTCAGGTCATAATTTTAATTAATGGGAAGGATGTATCTGATGGAGTGTCAGCAAACGATCAATGTTTGGCTTTATTTTTGTGAGCAATAACCGCAAATCCCCCCGCTCTGTGATGTTTAATTTGCTCCTTTTTTTTTGTTAAGAGGTTTGTAACGGCACTAAAACTCCTTTCGACAAGGACGAGGGAAAAGCTATTAAAAATTTCCTTGCGATTTGCCACAGTCCAGGATATTTTTCGGGTATTTCTGCTTGCAGCCAAAATGTTGGGTAGCCTTTTCTAAATTTCACCTTCAGCTCCTCATTAGTGCTTAGCTCGAGCAGCTGCTCTTGTAATACAACATTGGCCACTTCCGTTTCATCAAATGGATTTATGATCCATGGTGGTATATCCATCGTCAGTATATCTTCAAACCTGGTTTGAAATTGTACGTAATATCGAATACGCAAGTTTGGACAAGTAACAGTCGCTTGCCTTATTAAAATATTATCTGCTTAGATAGGTACTTAAAACAATGTAGGTAGGCCCTTATAAAAACTATGCTTACATTTTTGCTCTTTACTATCAAAAGCAGAAAAATTTTCGTGGACCCCCATTAACATCTTAGGGACCCCCATTTTTTGTTCACGCCTACATAGACCCCCAGCAAGTCTCCCGTGGACCCCTGAGGGTCCACCTGGACCACTTTGGGAATCACTGATTTAGGGCAATACTCTATCAATGAGGCTATAAATCAAATTGTTGCCAGCGAATAACGAAACAGAGATATCGATAAACAATGCTGCACGGCAACTTAGGTCGTCTGAAAAACTTGGCAGACTGGGTAAATAGTCGCTAATTGTGCGAGAAATCTAGAACATTGCACTCGTTAATGTGTGACATAACGTCGGAGTAGCCACAAGTAGAGCAGGTAAATAATTGATCCCACGTTCGACTTCATCGGTGATTTTGACTTCGTTTTGCAATTACGTTGCAAAATTGAAGATTCTGTGCATGCAGTTTCCTTAAACTTGCATTCAGTTCAGGTGCATGTGACGAATGAAGCTTTCCGTGTGGTTAGCCAATGAAGGCTACTAGTGTTAAGAGGCAGCTGCATAGTGTTGTCTTGTGTTAAAATACACGAGAGGCTGCGAGGTTTTTTTACATTCTATCTGCTGGATTTTAATAACATTTTACTACCGAATTGTGTGGCACTATTTTACACAATTTTGGGGCCGTTGCGGACTCCATACCAGCGTATATGTGGGAGTCGCGTAAATGTTGTAAATTCGGAGATCACACGGTTTTGCTAACAGCTGCGATGACCACACACGAGCCTCACAATGACAACCACTGCTTCATGCAATGTAACCGATGCATTGTTATCTGCATTCAAAATTATTCTCACAATTATGTCTTTATCTGTTATTTTTTCCAAATTGTTCAGTGAAAGCCGTAATGGCTTCAAATGATTTTCGCAATTTTAACGAAATGTGTAATTCTTCGTCAAATCATTCACCACCTCTGGATTTCTGATCATTGTTTCGCAATCAACTAACAATGTACCACCGCATCATATTAACACAATTGAAGTTTTCCTAGACAGACATTAACAATTTCCCGCGTATTTGCTATGATCATTTGTCAGGTTTTTCTCTGAAGTTATAAGAATTTTCTTGGTAGTATATGCTATAACTTGTCCCGTAAATCACATTTTAGACAATAGACTTTAAAAGTTGTTGGCGTTTAAAATTGCAGCATTAAAAGTAATTAAGGAGATAATGGCACATTAAGCGTCGAATGAGAGTCAAGAAGCAAATTCTTTACTGATATTCGATATACTGAACAAAATATAAAGTAAAGATATTACCTGTTCAATTCGGTCTGAATGGGGTGGCGGCACTTGAACAAAGTTGAATAATAGGTAAGCGTGTCACTGTGACGATTGCAAGTCATTTAAACTGTTCACGCACTGACGTCTGCTGCTGTTTGTCAGCTCCTCGAATGAGCTGGTACTTGACACGTCAGAAGGTGAGCTACAGGTAACTAATGACTATAAGAATATACCTCTCTTTCCGGTCAAGGATGAGTAATAAGCACTGTACGTCGAACGTGAGAAGCCATGACTGTAATGCATTGAACGAAAATACTTGACGCAAAATTCCTTTGTCATACGGGTTTGTTTGATAACATCCGAGTTTATCTTACATGCGCCTATGTTCATGGACTTTATTTCGTACGTAAACACGACGCCATATTTATTTCAAAGGTTACGTCACCTGTCCTTGCTTTTGTTAAAAAACGCAGTATTTTAAGTCATTTGGTAAAAATATTTTTCAATAAAAATGCACAGGTGCCTGCCATGTTCAACAGAGTTACGAAAGCAAACGGAAATCATAAGGAAATAGTTGTTGAAAAGAACATTTGTTCCGTAGAGAAAAGTGCATCGCTGTACAAATAGAGCGTGGCTGCTGATGCAAATGCATGTTCCTGACTGATGCACGAACTTGCTGGGCAGGAAGAATCACACGATGCACGGGATACATTAACTAAGGTGGAGTTTTATGCATGATTTCACGTGTCTAAACTTATCATCTTAGTTCTTCTACTTCCTAAACATACATAAGCAAAGATTTTAGTTATAGAAACATAAGATAAAATTTGGCTAAGGTTAAAACCCAAAAAGCAAATCACGATGCATATGACCTAGACACACATTTGGAGATGTATGCAGATGACACTGTTACGATATAATAGAATGTCGAATCATGTTCGTGTTCATATGACGAAAGTGATAATGCTATTTTTAGCAATGATTGCTGTTGCATCTTCGATTTTTCTGCTATTTGTTTACGACTGGATCGAAATGGGACGTAACAGAGCTTGACAAAATTGCATGTCAACTCAGCATAAACTAGGTACTGCCACAAAGTTGTACCTCCATTTTTGGACAGTGAAAGCTAACATCCTTACAGTGCATGGGGGTTAAAGAGTTGAGAAACTGGATATAAAATAGAACAGGTTCTTTCAGAACTTAGTTGAGACATTATCGAGGATTTCCAATTATACGCTTCGCGGATCGCTGATGCGTGTCGTCATTCTGTCATGTAGTCAATGGTCCAAGTTTATTGCTTTGTTTCGGTCACGGCAAGAAATATTAAAGTATTTAAAGTGCACTTTAAAGATATACGACTTGCTGCCAGTATTTGCAATTCATGGCCATGAAAGCAAAAGAGTTCATGAGAGTAATGTCAATGAATAGTTACGAGCGAGGCTTTTAAAAAGTACATCTCATTTAAATGGAATGTTGAAGCTCGGATTATAGAAATTTGGTAAAGTTATTTTTGTCATACCTACACCAAGAAGTTTGAGGCTGGAAGCCAGTTACAGTAACGTTCATGATCGGCCATTAGTCTCTGACATGAGTAAAGTGATTCGGATCGGTGCACAAGATCTTATTGTTCGTAAATGTTTATGGTCTCATTATACAATGGTCTCGCCACTAAGGCAGTGCTCCTCAATGAGTTGGGCGGAACAATGACTATAATATAGCCATTATCTGGTGTAAGGCATAAGGATTGTTAAACAACTGGTAGCAATGACCAGAACTTAACTATAGCGGTCAGCGGTTTACGCCTAACCTCAATAATAAACCAGATAATAGCACAATTCAGGTGACAATTTGTACCGGCAACAATGATTCAGAGCTGTTTGCGACATCTGATTGTAGTGAAAGTACTTGCAATAAAATTGTTGAATTTGGCTCAACAGTGTAATTTTCAAGGGTTGAACGTTAAAAACAAAAACTGGGCGCTATCTTTCAGAAACTTAAACCAGTCGAAAAAAAAGGTACCTCAAGATGCTTTAGATTTATCCGTAGAAGTACTGAAAAAAATCTTTTCTGGAATTCAATCTTCTTAGTGATTCAATTTTACTAATCCTTTTAGACAAATAGAGGTAAAAC
This sequence comes from Helicoverpa armigera, assembly GCF_030705265.1. Lineage (NCBI taxonomy): Eukaryota > Metazoa > Arthropoda > Insecta > Lepidoptera > Noctuidae > Helicoverpa > Helicoverpa armigera. Next base: position 1,400,117 of record NC_087128.1, read on the forward strand.
AGCTGCTAAGCTGGATAGAGTTGTTATGTATATTTGAATAGAAGTAAAACATTGTCAACCCTGGTCAGATCATAAAGTAGCCAAGTGTCTTGCAGCTTGTAACAATGGCTTACGGCCTTATGGTCACGGCTTGTGCGTGCGGGTCGAAGGGCGACAGCGCCCAATGAGGAAGTCTACTTCAGTCAACTTGCACAATTACACATAAATAATGTATTATCAGCGCCTTGTTGAAAGCATTGTGTTGGCGCTGTAATTACTGCTATTGTTGACAGATTGTCTAGTTTAGCTGTTTCACTTTATGTATGAAATGGCGTACCTATTATTTGGCGTGCCTATTCTATTTCTGCAAATGCGCGGAGTGTGAAAATGATTGAAAAAGAATTAAGAAGACTTCTCAAGGGATGAAGACTGCTTTATTTTCTTGCTAGGTACAGAATATTGTCTGCTAACTTGAACTTTCGAAAGCTTAGCTATAAATACCAGTGATGTTATTGATCTCAACATGGTATGCCTTCTTATTATAATTATTTGTGCTGCGTTATAAATAAACCTTGACAGGTTCTTAACTTTCTATTTCAATATGCACTTGACTTGACTAGCTTGCGAATAAGAATGTAACGATTTACTTTGATTTTTATAAATATTGTTTAAACATCTAGAAATAATTATTTGGTTGACTCGCAAAACTTGTATGGAATTTTGAAGCAAAGGTAAAAAAAACTTTTTTTATCTTTTTTCCCCTCGTCTTCTAGTAGATACGACAGAATAACAACTTCTACTGTAGCAAATAACCTATTACGTAAACGTACGTCGATCAAATTGAAATGGATTTTCCAAAAAAAAAAAGAAAAAAGAGTAATAATTACGAACAGACACATGTTCCCTTTTTTGCGAACCTGTTTCGCAAGCACATGTTTTTTTAAACCACAACAAAGGTTTTATTATTGAGTCCCTCAAAAAAAGTTTGTAAGTAAATGAATGCGACTGGAAGTATCAAGTATACACAGACGTAACATAGCATTATGTACGAACAGTAATAGTGAAGTTAGGTATTATGCATTAAAACCTAACCGGAAGATATAAAAGTGAACGTGGAAATTAAAAGCGTTTCTATGTTTACTGAAAGTGATTGTCGTAAATGTTTTCATTATGTTTATGAGACTCGACAGCAAAAAGTCTTACTTTAAGAAAAATTACACAGCTGTTGAGGTATATAGAGAAATTAATTTGGTAGAAAGTGGACAGAGAAAATATAAGCATTTTTCTAGAAAGTACTAAAAACACTTGTGAAATCCACCAAAATTGTGTTATATGCTTAAGCAACGTTTGTAATTAATTTTATTTTTGAAGTCTAAAGTAGAACTATTAATGTTTTATCAAGTGAAGAGCTTTTAAAGCTTAGCAAACCTAGCACCCATTTAGTAAGGAGTATCTGTACCTAGTTATCGATGTAGGTCGCGTGCTATCATATCGACCCTTTCAGCCACTACGGGAAAAATCAATATGTTTTTACTGGGTCAGCAACCTGTACCTATAGTAAATGGTGGTAGGTACGTTCTGATACATGATCCTTTATATGATTTTAAGGTTGCTAAAAGGTTAAGTATGTGAATACATAACATGAAGATACAAATATTTTCAACACGTGGACGTTCATATGAAGATATTCTCAGATATCAAAAAGTCTACCAATAAATGTTTTTTCGTATTTGAACGTTGTAGAAGAAAATCTTGTTGACCTCAATTTTAATGCGATGTCGGCAATTGACCCTAAGCTGAAAGATTTACTAACATAAAGAATCGCTTACAATTAGTTAGAATATGTCATACATCTTCTGATGTCAGTTACCTTGAATATTTGCAGTCTCGTTCCAAATAGCTGGCAGATCATTAGAACGGATTTACCTTATACGAGACAAAAAGCTACATAGCACAACATATGAGGCAGAGGCGGCGCGCGCGCAGGAATCCGGCAACGATTAGCGCCACCCACCGGCGCACGCGGTTCATGAACTTGCATCTAATGTTGGCCCACACTTGCCTTTGTAATTTACATGTTTATTGCTATTAAAGCTTAATTTAAATTAAGTTTGATATTCATTTTCGATGGTTCGGAAATATCAGATATATTAGGTTTATCAGATGTTATGCTTGATCAGAATATTGAAAGTAAGTAATAATTGAGGTATTTAATTTCAGAATAGTATGACCACATGACATTTGAACTACTGCAATCTTAGCCTTGAGTTGTAAACAACAGGCACATAAAATGTCTGCAAATGGCTAGAACATTGACCAATATTTACCAAGCGAACTGTCAAAAAAAGGAAATGACAAACTCGGAGGCAAGCATTGTTAAGGCTCCGGAATGCGTGCGTAGGACGCCTGTCGCCACGGCTTGCGAAACCAGCGGCTAAAGCGTGCTCTTGCGCAAACACTGCAAACTCTCATACAACTTATAACTAACTATACTCGTTTTATTTACTAACAAGGCTTCATGCTGTCACATTTTAATTTTGCAGAAACGAATAAGGATATTTAAAAATAAAATTATTTGTGTGTTGTAATAATATATATCTACCCATAACGCCAGCTACTGTGATCGATGAGAACTAAAACAACAATCGTCACAACTCGTTCGCAAGTGTTCTCATAGATGGCGCTGTACTTTATTAAATTAAACGCAGTGCTTGGGTTCTTTTAAAAATCAAAAGACGCGGGGCACTACGAGTATTCAAATACTTTTTGTGGTTTGAAGAATATGAAAAGTAACTAACCTTTATCAACGTCGTTTGGTTTCGGCGACTTCTGCCACTGATGTCGAACTTTCTGCGACCAGCTGATCGGACTCTTCCTGCCACGACTTCTCTCGCGCACGCTGTAATTCAGAATTTCCATTTTAGACGCAAAAGAAAAATTTTGTGACTAGTAATGCGTGTTCCCGTTTCCATTGCGTTTTTCTCACTGAGCCACCGACAAACACAATTTCATATCAAGAGGCGATAACAATGTTTGTACTACTCTTTGAAAACCCATATTACAGGTAACTAGCTTTTTTATTGGGTCAAGTGCTACGATAATTTGATGATAATTCTATGGAAAAAGTTAGGGGCGTTATCGCACATTGTTCAATTGTCAATATTATGATTTAAGATTCGACACGCTTTGCTTCTTTGGCTATTGTTATTCATAGCGAGACCGAATACATGGATATTTCCACTATTTACATACATGATTAGGGTATTATATTTGCTTAAGATTTCTTAGAATACCAGATTATCTTAAAATCTTCGCAAAGCTCAGTGCAAACACGATTATAACAAGATTAAATAAGATGAAAAATACTTACATAATGATCTTCTGTTCATTTTTTTCTTCGTCGGACACGTCGACCCAGTCGTCGCTGCGATCGCTCCTGTCGCTCACACTGGTCTCGCTACTAGGTACTTGGAACGCTATCTCCTGACCATTGTAGCTGATCACCGATCTCTGACCGTACAGGCTGTTGGTCTTCTGCTCGCTGGACATCGTCGACTGGCTGATGTTCGATACCGTGTCAAATGAGAGACGCTTCTGCACATTGGACACCGCCTTCTTCATATCATTGCGCATTTTTACCATACTGGGGCTGTTAGGTATGCTCTCGTAGCAGTGCGATAGTGATGTTGCGTCGCCATGCTTTATGGTGTCATATATGTTTTCGCTCTCGTTGTACACGGTATAGTCAGATATAAAAGAATTTCTGCTACTATATGTAGGACTGCTATTCTTACACTTTGCAGTCCTAGCAGGGATTTTCTCATAAATCCTTTCTGATCCAATTTTTTCATAGCTTACAGTAGATGTCCCACTTACTGACTTTGAGATCTTATAGTTCTTGTTGTTATTTTTGCCAAAAGGCTGGAAATCTTCGGCTATTTGAATACCAGAGCTGGAAGTTAAGCAGTAAGGTTTGTCAGGTGACTTGCAGTATTCATACCCATCGTCACTGTCGCCATCACCACGAGTTCTCTCTTCAAGTTCGTTATCGCAAAGCTCATAGTTATGTAGACTACTCTCATCACCTTCGGGATGTGATCTCATTTCCAGTAAGCATTGGTAAATATTGTCTTTTTCCGTAGCGTCATCTTCGTCCACATTTTTATCAATCTTAGGAATTTCCGGCAAAGGACAATTTATTTTAGAAGTCCTGTCTACACTTTTAATCGGAATTACAACAATGTTTTCGTTGTCTCTTGGTTCTAAAGGTTCGTAATAATCTTCTACTTCCTCTTGTTTGGGCTTAGACGTGAAACCTATTATAATTTCATTATTGCAAGCTTCAACGAGATTACATTCGAAATCCTCACTGGATTCCAATTTCTGTTCACTAGTGGAAATATTCACTTGAACTTCATTTGATTCAACTTGAGATTGTTCTGGGGCGGTTTCTTGTGGTTCATCCGAACAACTAATCGTCGAGCCATTCATAGTAACACTAACGAAGCTATATGAGTTATCCGATTTTTCAGAATCTGAATATATTTGAGTACTACTACTACTTTTCCGGCGCCACAGGAATGATTCGTTAGGAGTAATTGATGGGTTGATATCCTGATATGCTTTTTCTCCTTCATTAGACGTAATAATGTTAATAGTTGGAACTTCTTCTTTCTGGTCATTACTAACTGTAACTGTTACTGCATTGCCTTCGTGAATATCTTCTGGGATTATTTCAACGACTTTTAGAGGTAATTTTTCGGAGTGTATGTAGTTCGTTTTGTACCTTTTTCGGTCGTACAGGGGTTCTTTCCTCTTAACAGTTTGTGGGCTTTGGTCCTTTGTATTATCTAGCTTGGCTAATTCATTTATAATGGGTTTGATCGTCTTTATTTTTGGAATGCCATCCTTCACAACAAGGTTTTTGGTTAACACTAGTGATGATTTCTTTTCAGGTACTTTTGGTTTTTCTTTAACAGGTGTTGTACTCTTAGTTTTATCAGGTAATCTTTTGAACGTATTGCTGGAATTTGATTGAGCTGTAATTTCACATTCGAATTTCTTAATAACATTTTTGACTACGTTACTTTCTGTTGGCTTGGAGTCTTTTTTTGCTTCTACTTCTTTAACTTTTATCGGACTGCCATCAACAGAATCTGACCCACTTGGTTGTTCGCTTGAATCTTGATACTTTAAACGTTTCTTTGTAGTTTTCGGCATTTTTGTACCATCGGATTTGGACCGTATAATGCGAATCTTGTTTGAACTGTCTGCAATTAGTAAATCGTCGACTGATTCCATACTCGAACATCGTTTTCTGTTGTTGCGTTTTTTGGAACCTCGCCTGTGTCGCAGTACAATTTTAATGTTTGGACTTGAGCTGAGTGTTGACGAGGGTGTGGAGCTGTTACTGGCTGAACATCGTGATGCGGATTGTAATTCCTCTAAAGTCTTTGCAAGTTTCGATTGTTTGAATGATGCAATATGTGACTCCGATTCTAAGTTGTTGAATTTCTTTGTTAGTTCTGCTACTTTACTGCTTGTTATAGTCATCGTTTTAGCTAGGGGTGGTCGTTTATAGGAAGTGGTAGCATTTTTTATTTTAAAGCTAACTTTTCTCTGTTGTGGTTCCATTGTTTTCCTTATACTCGGGGATACATTAACTGGAATGCTGTATTGTTTGTTATTTGTAGCGCTCAAATGTTTCATGCTTCGCCCTCCGCCAGTGCTCCTGGAGTCTTCACTATCTGTTGTTATAGCGATTTGTGCGTAGTGGACTGTATGTTTATAATTCTCTGTTTGATAAGTGACAGGTGCAGGGGAGCTGACCGTGGAATTTAAGAATGCCTGTTTTGCGTCATTTATTGATTTCATTCGGTCCGTCATTGTGGGTAAAGGCGGTTTAGCAGGTATTGAGTATATATATTTATTGCCACTGTTTTGAGTCTCTTTTATAGCCATTTCTGTTTCTGGTAATATGAAGTTCTTCAATAGAGCTTTTATAGTGCCGTGTTGCCTGCCGTCGCTGTTGAATTTTTTTATGGATGATATGAGAGTGTTCGTGGCTATCGTGTCGCCTTCCATCAGGCTTATTAACATTTGTGAGGGATATCTGTCGCTGCTTTACTACGCCATCTGGAACAAATGAAATAAATTGATTACATATAACATTTTCACAAAGACTCTGATGTAGGAAGTACAGATTTACTCGTAAGCATGATGGAGGTTAGATTGCCAAAAATTGTAACAGCCAAACAATTGATACAGATTATGTCACGATTTTGGAGTGTTAAATTAATGACTGAAATATAAACCTGGTTTAGTTTTATCGATGTAGTTCACAAAGGCCGGTTGCAAGGTGATTGTTCGAGTTTCTATTGTCATTACGCGTGTTTGTACAGTTTTCCGCGGCGAGTAGAATAGCCTATTACTGCCATAAGTGTCCCACGAGATTGTGTTACTGATAGAAATAATGAAATATGTATCTATTTTGCATGCAAAGGTTCAAAGTAATCAGTTGCACTGGCAAAAAATACATATGTCCCAATGCTAATGAAAAGGCAAAATTTATTACTTGTAATAATGCAGTTTTAGAAATGGCACAATACTTCAGTTCTTATTAGCAAAAATGCCATGACTTATAGGTATGCTAGAGAGCAGATCAAGTATCTATTAATCCCATACTAAGGTGACTTTGTTATATGCACTATACTCATCATTATGATACAAATTCCGTAACACTGAAAGCAAACCAGTTATCTTCTCCCGCTTGCAAACAAATGAATAGTCTTCACAGAGGTTCATGACATGGCACAAACCTCCTTACACTTGGAAAACGCTAATATTATTACTGGCTGCAATTTCACGGCTGTTTTCATTACAATGGCGTGGCGTGCCGGACAATAAGGACGACAGTTGGCTATAAGTACATGTATTTAGGCGGCAAACATTCTTTGCTCACCATGTAAGTGTGCATGGTGAAGATAATGTGTTATCGAACTAACTACTTAAGTACATAACATATCAAACAAAGACACATAGTGGAACAAAATTAAAAATAAGAGGCAAAGGGATCTAGTTAGGTCTGTGGTATAAAATTTTCCGTTAATGGCATCGTGGATAATAATCAAAGACGATGATGATATCCTTTGGAAAGGTGGAAGGCGCTTATCCTTCTCTCCGACTCTCATTTATCTTCTCTTGGAGAACCTACTTCTAAGTCAGTGTTTTCTACCATAATATTACTATATCATTACCTACATCATTGTTTTCTACTTCAAGCTAGAAGGGAGCTATTCTAGGAGTGTAACGAGTATGGGGTCACGTAAAAGGGCAGTGCTTTCACCGCGTGGGAACTGCGCACGCGCCACAGATCACACACGATTTATAAGACAATTTGCTTTGTTTACTCGGATACTATCTAAGATAGGATTTAGGTAGTGGTTGTACGACGGACGTACTGCAAATACTACATGGTCTTACTGAAAGGTGAAAGTTTATTACTGGGATTGGATACTTGTTCCTCGGTCTCTCTCTAGCAGCTGATCTAATTTAGAATACTTGGCATACTTTTATAAATCCGAACGACGAGTTCCCCCGGGGACACAGGAGAAACGACTAAGTAGTAGATATGGTATAAATGTTACATCTTAGTTTCACGACAATTATTTATTTATATAGACGAAGCATGAAATGGAAAAACCAGAAGATTTAAAGTCAAAAATTAAAATTCATCCATCTCCTCTAGCTTTAGTACCTATATAAAAACTAAGAATGGTACAAAAATACTAGCCAAATTACAGAATCTCAATTAAGCAAATTATTCATGTAATGACGCAAATACAAAGGCTAATTTGGATCGTGAAGTTATTGAGTAAGTTTAGCAACAATTTGCGAACGTGCATGCAGAATCGCTAAATACCAGAGAACTAGTTTTAGACCTAGCTTAGGTAAAAGTGAGATGAACGGAGTTACGCAACTTAGTGGGCTGGTATTTTAACTCATCATCCTCCGAGCCTTTTCCCAATCATGTTGGGGTCGGCTTCCAGTCTAACCGGATTCAGCTGAGTACCAGTGCTTTACAAGAAGCGACTGCCTATCTGACCTCCTCAACCCAGTTGCCTGGGCAACCCGATACCCCTTGGTTAGACTGGTGTCAGACTTACTGGCTTCTGACTACCCGTAACGACTGCCAAGGATGTTCAATGACAGCCGGGACCTACAGTTTAACGTGCCATCCGAAACACAGTCAATGGTGTCTAAGATATACTTAGAAAGTACATACAAACTTAGAAAAGTTGCATTGGTACTTGCCTGACCTGGGATCGAACCCGCGCCCTCATACTTGAGAGGTTGGTCCTTTACCCACTAGGCCACCACGACTTTTTTTGGTATTTTAACTAATAACAAATATTATTCATAAATAACAACCATTAATTATGTTAAAAATAAAACCATTAAATTATGTAATTGTTATAATAGAAATACCAGGTAACACGTAGCGTTCATAAATAAATTTCTAGGGGAAAATTACATACCCGAGTGACCGCCATGTTACATACCATGGTACATTTATTTCCGAACGTAAAAGGATTTTCATATCAAAATAATATATATGGAATTGATGTCGTTCTCAACAGTGTATGCAAAAGTACCTGGCTACTACTAGGTATTAGGTATTCTGTAGTTTCTAGAAGTTTCATAATGAAGTGAAATAAACAATGAACAAGATTGCTCTCAGGGAAGTGATTGGATGTGCAGATGTGGGAACAAGTAATCAATACTTTTATTCGGTGTTATATACTCATTTCTTTTTAATAAGTAATTATTTAACACTAGCAATCGGGAAATAAGAAAATGAGCCTTTTACAGCGTAAATATTATCAATATAAATTATTAGCTACAGCACGGCATTTCCGTATATTACTCTAAAATTACCAGTTTTGTTGATTAATCTCATAAACGCAACCCTCTGAAGAGACGACTCAAGCGAGAACTTCCGAGGATAAGATTAGATGTCTAATGCGATTTGATACAGACCACGACGACGCAAACTAGATCGTTAAACAAAAGAATTATAGCTTGGAAAAACACATCCTATGTATTCTGTGTTGCAAATCCCTGACAGGTAATGACGGGTAAGTCCATTTCACAAATAAGATATCGACATCACTCCACATAACGACCGGGAAGTCTTTAACAAATCCATAATGCGATCAATCTTCGCTAACCGTTACACAATGGCGCGTGCCACGGATTCAGAGTTTACAATTTACTTGCGCCCGCGCACCTCTTAGAAAGTCCCACAATACGTGATGGAAATCATAGCAAACAGAACACGTTTGACACCATACTGTAACACTATAGTTATCTAATGGCTGTGTTTATTTAGAAAACGGTTTTCGAATCAGGCTAATTGTCTGCATCGCGTGTCTAACAGGCAGGCGGACAACTTGAGAGAATGCTGGGAATTCGCGAAACTAGAAATGATGTAGTTGAAGAAATTGGTCACTTTTCTCTCGAAGTATTATCGTAACGACCTTTTAAAGTCAGGCTCTGTGCAGATTTGCCAATTATTTTCAATTTTCATAAAGTTCATTAGGATCCTCCAGAACATCAAATAACTTGCCTGGAGCGAAATATCGAATTGCAAATATGCCTAATTCACCAGAACCAATTAATTCTAAAACAGAAAATAATCCTTCAAGAGCACAATAAGGAGCCAATCGATCAATACGGAGAACCTCGAAAACTAATCGCCAACTAAATATTGACTTCTTAGTAATTTACCTGCTTAACTAAGAGCCCTTCTTGGATTTCGAATACCAACTATCGCGAGTATTTCGGAGTTGGTGTTTACGGTATTTCCCAGAGAAGATTAGCTAATTAGGGTAATGCAATTAACTAATCGCCTTTATGGTAATGGTCTTGTTACAAACAATGAACGAGTAAAACTTTAAGTTTTATTTTAGAGGATTACTTATTTTTAGTGGCGTACGTAAAATTTTGTTTTAGGCTCACTAAGAATGTGTGGAGGCGTAAAACCTTAAAACTCTTACCTTGGCATGCATGGGAATTCATAAGTGACCATTGTATCACCTATTGGCAATGTATAGTGGCTGCCGAAGGTCGAGTGTTGGCGCGAGGTGTGACTGATGAGCCCATTGCCCAGTTTGAGTAACTGTCAGTAACGGCGTGTGCGCTGCATCGCAAGCGCTCGCTATCGACGAGAGAATGTCAAGATATCGAACCGTGTACAGTTAAGATTTGGAATCGATTCATCGGGTTTACGGATGACCACTTTTTTGGCTGGTATTTAATTATTTAGTCGGTTTTTATGCTATTTCTAAATGGTATGCGTGTGCTCATCTTACATGATAATACAGTAAGCGGAAAACTAGTTACGTTGTAAAACTTAGATTAGGTATTGTGATATAAGAGGTGTGACCGCTGAACTCTAACCTTAGAATGACGGGAAGTCATCAAGAAGCAGAAAATGCCTTCCACACACAATGACACATAACAAACCATATAATTTTCGTCATAATACGAATAGTTTGAGTTATCCAATCTTCCGAGACTCTCGTTATTCAACGTATTGACAGACAAAGGGCTGGGAGCCAGTGGAAATGGACAGATATGTAAATACGCCAGTCGAACAATATTTTATGCATTTGACTTTCACTTTAGTGACATGACATTCGTTTGAGATGGTAGTATGATATTCAAATGGGATTTTGCATAATTGATCGTCTGATAGAATATGGGAGCCAATTAGATTTCATTTTATACTTTAGATATTTCAAACACTGAACTGTTATGTTCGTTTAACTGCTGTGTTTGCAGATTTGCTACAAAAAACAGATACATTCATAAACAATCTAGGTTAACGTGCTGTCCTAATTTTGGCATCCATTTAGGAAACTTTCCGAATGTTGTCTAACAATGGAGTTTTGACGGACTATCAGATATTCTTGGATTAAATATGGATAGAGAATGTGCATTCCGGTTCCACTAGTACTAGCAGTTAGCACTTGAGCGAGCACTGTACTGTAGGTAACAACGTGCTTCCTTTGAACTTTGCTATGTAGGTAAGTAGGTACTGTAATTTGCCACTTGACTAGACCTAAAATATGCGTAGCTGTAGTCTTTTACACTTTTGTACGTTACGTTGAATTGAAGGGCTGAATAAGTGAATGAAGTGAAAAGTCTTATTAATCATGGGAAAAAGTAATTGAAAAAATAGTTGACATAATGCATAATAAAGGGACGATTTGAGGTATTGAAAACATTCCCACAATAATAATAAAATACCTTCGTTGGTGAAGGGAAGGAATTACAACAAATGAAAAATTTCTGAAAGTAGTAAGTAAATGCTAGGAATACATGAATAATGCATACTTTTATTAAAATTATAAGTATGCCTCTATCCATGACGTTAGGAATTTGAAGAGTTGTTAAGAATTAAAAGGAAGGCAATGGATGTGAAAAGACGATTAGAAGAGAGTAACTATAGACTATAGACATAGACAATTGTATATAAAACATTGTTTAATGATACTTGATAACCATAGATTAGTGATTTATATACAACGACAGTGCCGACACAGAGTTTTCTTTCTAATACAGACAGACACGATCACACATGTGTTAATTAATAACACCTATTGTTCCCTGTAAGGCTCCCTACGGACGGCAGGCTCACAATGACAGGAAGTTTACTTACAGAGATATTGTTTTACATTCAAATTATAGATAAGTACACGTACTAGACTTGGAGGTCGGAAAATTCGTGAAAACATCATAGGCAAGCTTGGAATGGAAGGCAGAGCTACACTATATGCTCATATTTTGAGGTATAGGTAGTAATTACTTAAGAAGAATAAAAATGAAAGAAAGACTAATGAGTAATTAATGAATACAAAGGTGGACAGTGCTATCAAGGTGGATAAGAACCAGGAAAAAAACAATGAATTCGAAGAAATAACGGGAATTAAGGCGAGGAAGTGGTCAACAATAATTCCATAACCGGCACGCGCATCTAAGGCGCCAAAAGGGGTCGGAGCGTCTGAGCGGGGCGAGGATAACAATACGCGCGCTAGCTTATAACTAAAAGTCGTAAGCGACAAAATGGTTTTGTAATTTTATTATTTAGAAATGATAATTTGATAAAAAATCCTACTACAATTTTAAAGAGTATGTATATACTCAACTACTAAAAAAGTTAAGAGGCTTTAATCGGTCCCGTTTGCCCATAATATGTGAATCTCTTTTTAAAAAGAGGTATGTTTGATATATTTTTCTCTGTTATAAAAGTTACCTAATCATGTTTCTACAACTAACAAAATAAGGTTTATATCATGAACTTTCAGGTAACCAAGTTGTATTTTGATCCGTTTTGTATTTACTGAGAAAAATTGACATCCTTGGCGCCAAAAATTCCAATTCGTCCACTTAACAATATTACACCACACTTACATTACCAAAGACGTTAAAAACGATTATTTGTTACTAAATTACACCTTCAAGTTGCATTTATTACTACTAATCGATAATATAATTAATGACACACTTAATTGATTTTACAGTAAAAGTGCGAAACGGACGTGGGAAGTTATCGAGTTCTCACATATTATACATGGAATAATATCACTTTCTTTAGTGGTGTTATAAAATCATAAAGGTAGTTGTTACTGTGGTCTAGATAATATTGAGGTTTTGTGGCTTAGGTAAATGAGGTGATTTAGCTGAAGTATCGAGGTAAGATATTGTCTTTGGAATTGCATAACTTAATTATAGTGGGCGAGAAGTTCGTTGATACATGAATTGGGACCGTAAACAACAAAAACCGGAAAGCTGGTGTGGGCAGACTACCTAAGACGAATCGTGGGAATTCTCTGGATGAAGAGAGTGCAACATGCGACTGCGTTGGTGAAATAACCTTTAACTTTAACCTTTACCGAAATAACCGATGATTTTGACAACTAAATAGCCTTAGCTCTACTAAAGGAAGAATAGTAAGAAGATAACAAATCTGAGTCATCCATAACTTGAAATGAAATGAAAATTAACTGCGTTATTGAAATCAATTAATATAGCTAGATAAGACTATTTAGAACAATAATACTAATAGGACATTTAGAAACTTGTGTGTAAATGGAAAAATAGACCATTCCTAACAAACTATAGAACGTACAGTACGTATGTTTTTGCTGTGACACTCAAATATTTGTTTTTATTTCAATCATAGATACAATTAGAGCTTATCAGATCAATCAAATGAATAATCAATCAATTATGCAAACAATGAATCGATACTATTTATGAACGCTAGAGCTCATTGTATTCAAGTTGTAGCACACTTGTAGAAGATATACTCTTCGACAACTATGTGACTACAATATGAGTAATAACGATAGTGACTTTCACTCGATTAGGATATAATTAGACCGGTCTTGAACAAAACGTTATCAATGACACAGAGGCTGCTGAATTAGTCATTATTATTAAATAACATAAGTGATTAAAGAGATAGTAAATGAGAAAACGATCAAATAATTGGAAACAACAATAAATAATAAACCTGTCATTCTGAATATAGGTTTGGAATTTAAATAACTTCTTGGAAACACAATATAGACAGTTTTAAGTTGAAACAATATTATAAAAAGATTAACGTAGGCCATAGTGTTTCTTAATTAGTTCAAAGGAAAGGGTGATAAAGTAACAAATATGAATTGAGGAACAGTTCCCATAGCCAAGGTTGCATACATAGCCGGACATTTATTAATACAATGAGTGTATTGTTAAATGAAACAATGCAATGGATACCGTGTCAGACGAAATTTACGGCGTTTGTGTAGATGTTGGTTAAGTTGTGGGGAAATTTGGACAAAGGCGAAGCTAATATCTATTAGATTTTGTTGTGTTGTTGCTTCATTGACTTAATCCTTTATTTCTAAAATTTGATGTGGTTGTATTGTAATAACTTTAATTTGCAGAACATTATTTTTATTTCTTACATTGCGTGAAATAGCTTCATGCGTGACGTTAGCTGCGGCTGTCTTGTTCTGCATATTATCTACAATTAGTGTAAACAAGAAATCTACAAGTATTTGGGATTTAAATAGCTATTATAGTTGCGTATGTTACAAGTGCATTACTTCACCGACGTCATGTGAAGTTAGTAATAAAGTAATAATTGCAGGCATCCGTTCGCGCGTGACTGGCCGACCTTAATATTTGACGTAGCATACACATGTGCTCCTCCAACTTTAACATTATTATTTTTATACTGGAAATAGCCGCAATTATTCTCAATTACACATTTATTTATTAGTCTTGTTCCGACGTTGCGTACTTTGTTATCGATTTCAAAAGAACTTCAGTAACTTGCAAGAGTTTCAATCTAAATGTAATTTTACGTTTAAGTTCTTATAATCAATACAGCTTTCTGTTTCTTTTTCTTCAAGGTAATAAATGTTTATGTGGTCGATGGCCGGAGCGTATTCTGCAATTTTTTCATCAATCTATTACTTAATATTCATGCATGCGTCTGTATGGTAATTTATGATGCATAAGATAAACATAAAATCCGTTATAGAGAAATGTTGTTTTGGTTGCTGATTCAGTTCTTAGATCTTGTATACTGGAAATGTAGCGGAAGAGACTAATATTTCCTTTTAAAGATATTTTAAAAAGGAGGCCGAAGTTGTTAATACAAATATTATTATGTACATAGTTCCTGTTCTGGCCATAAAATAAAGGTTAAGTGAGTAAGTAAATCGGACGTTGAACAAACCACATGAGACCAAATTCAAAAGTTTAGGAAAATTCTTGCAATCATAAAGATTTCCTTGATCATTAAACTTTCCTGTGTTATTCATGTAAATTTTAATTAATTAATGAGCGCTGAGTAAGAGGAAAACCATTTGCCAATATAAGAAAAAGACGATTACGATCAGCGGAATGTAAAAGCATATGCAAAAACAAGTCACGCAACTTGTGTGCAGTGTTGCGGAAAGATTAACGATCTCATTTGATCCAGTACTGCCACATTTAACTTCATAAGTTCTCAATGAATCGCGACTATTGCAACTGATTCGAAAAAAATTAAAAAAAACTTTGCAACCGGTCCAATTTGACATTTTGCTAATCGAATGCGTTCGATTTTGAAATTCCAGAGTTGCAGAATCGATATGCAAACAGTCATTTGTTTGTTTCGTAATTACCACGTGGTGATAATTTAGGCAACGCAATGGTTGGGTGCATACATTTTGGAAAACTAAATAATATTTTGAAACCTCATATTCTAAAAAATACGGTCTATTAGAGTTTGAGATTCTGGTCGTTGACTGTCGTCCACATGCATCTCTGCAAATGTTGTAAGAAACTATAGACTCTTCTGGAGTCGATAGTTACACTCCTCCTCACAAGTTCTAACGTTCTAAAACAAACAATCATCATGGTTCTCTTTTATCTCATTACATAGATAACGAACTGCACAAATAAAAAACACCATGAGCAATAAAAAACATCAACTTTGTCTAATTGCTGGAAAAAGACCAGCAACTACATAATAACTGTCTCATTACAACAGTTATCTCACGTTCCGTTACACTTAGACCTAACGTCCGAATTACATGAACGTTAACTGGCAATTTAACTGAATTCGGCCGACATAGCAATGATATGATTACTTTCACTGCTGTAGACAAACGAATGATACGTTACTCGAGAATTTGATCGCTTTCCATGGTTAGGTAACTGATTCGTTGTAATCGAGAACCTAGTCGATTTATTGGACTATAAATCAACTCACGTAGTCGATTTGATATGTCCCGTTGCGAGTTGTGTTGTATTCGATGTATCGTTATTGCTGTGATTGCTTTTGATCTGTGCTATTACGCTTATTGAGGCTGTGTTTCCGCAACTGCCAATTATAGAGCAGCAATGTATGATATGTATGTTGCAATTACATCGTTCTCTTGTTCAGACTCAGAAGTTATTATGAAATTGAAGAGTTGCACTAAATCACATCACATGATATTGCTATCAAGTTCTGCGTAAGATGATTAAATAATGATCAACGATGACACTGTTATCATTTGATCTGGTTTATTCATATTATTAGTACTTGGATCGACTCCCGGATCGAGCAGTTTTTGGGTTTGTCCAGACATTGTTTTGGTATTTCTAAGTATCAGCTTGGTGTCTGGGCGTCCCCTTTACTTGGGATTTCTTACAAAAACTGGGCTATTCCTCAATTTTACTCTTTCTTCGTGGAATATTGATGAGATGTCAAATTACATGGAATTGTTGCTTCCAGAAGAATTTAGCTGTCTGACTTACTTTAAAAAAATAAAGCGGAACATTAAGTTAATAAAGTATCTTAAATCGGAATATTTTTTATTGTTATTGTTGTATATTATATTCATTCGGTTCCAGTAGTCTTTATAAATTTATGATGACATAACAGTGACCATTATTAGAAACCTATCAATCAAAAATCGCAAACAAAACTATTGCGCGCAAAATCAATAATTAAAATTCGATTATTGTCTATCTATGGTATTCGAGAGCCGGATACCAATAACAGGCTGTTATTCATACAACTAGAAATTAATTTACTTTCTATTAAGTTTATTTAAGTAAAGTTTACCTCCATCCAATGTTTGGCAAATCCAAGCAAGCACATCACAGACACAGATCACTACAAAGCACTGTAATATAATTAATTTGCGTCACAAGTCGCGACTCATCAACTTATCCATGATGAATGACGTTATTATTAGCAGTTTATATACGTTTTCTCTGCGGGAGGTGTCGGAGCGTTCAAGATGGCGTCGGAGAGCACACGTGCGTCACGGCGCGCTCACCGGCTCTGACTGACGGAGTGCTTGATGGTGCGGCGGCAAATGACATGACCTGCTGGAATTGGGTGAAGCGGACGGAACTTGAGAGAGTCTACCTGGATAAAAGCCTTTGTGGTACTGAACTACTTGATTTGAAGTTTGTGGAGATGAAGTGTAAACTGTACAGATGGAAAGCTCTAAAACGGTTGCAATTCTTTCAATATTTTGAAATTGAATAGAGGTCAATTACTGCTCGAAGTTTAATCACCTCTAGCGTGTAGACGTGTAAAATAACGTGTGGCACAGTTTTCATAGCTTACCTAGTTTTTGGACCTCAATTTCTTATAATGCCTAATAACGGCAGATTTGTGAGGAAATTAAGAAAACTCAAATCAAATTAACTTCTCTATAAGCACTAACTACTTATTTATGACTGAAATATTTGCAATACAGGAACCTCATAAAAAAGCTAATGTAGAGACAGACAGAGAAAGCTATCCTTCTCCCACATCAAGTAAATGCACACACCAAATAAAAGGACACCATCATCCATCAATCCATAGACAATAGGTAATTCCCGCCGCCTTAACTGGCTTCGTACAAAAAGGATTACCACAAAACCTTTTTACTTCGACCTTGGTCACGTCACTAGGTGCTGGCGGTAAAAACACAAATAAATACTTAATGACAATAATACTGCTATCGGTTCGTGCTTACCCGCACGCTCCTATACATCCAATTACGAAGGAATTTGGGTCAGTTCCCTTTGCTTCATGTGTTAAAAACTGCTTTATTTCGACTTCATTCCTTTTGACAAATAGCTATTGGATAATTCGAACGTCAATCAATTGTTTTTTTACTGCATTGCGTGCTCAGGAGTTGATGTTTTAAACTTAGGTCGTTCAAAATCTGCTCGGTTGTCAATATTAAGTTGAAAATTAAGTCGTGAATTTTCCCAACCACACGACAGTGTTGCTTACTTATAAAATCTCCTATTGTGTATCGTTCAAACCATGTCAATTACGATTATCTCGTTACCGCATGATTATGTAAATTAAAATCTTGTTGTTAGATAATTTAATTGTGGCTTGAATTGAGATTGTTTCAATTAATGTTTCCTCCAAAGCGCTATTAAGTGTAAGCTAACCGACAAAAGTTGTCTATACCTACTTTTAAAATGCATAAAATGATGTGACATAATGTCATGCACATAAGACCAGAAAAAATGTACTAAGTTATCTTAAACAATAAGATTTCAATTTAACGAAAACGTAACGCTTGTTAGCTATAAAGTTAATTATAACAGGTACAGGTAAAATTTGTAGTTTAATGGCATAGGTGCAAAACGCTCTCTATTGGAAAAACAGGAAAATGATTATGGTGTGCAATATTATTTATCAAAACCTAATTCAGTAGTCAGACGCATTATTTTTAGATTTATATGAGGATGATGTACATTTACCTACTATTGCCTACCAATAAAACACTATATTATTCATGTGATGATAAAAACAAAAAGGCGTCATTATCGGCCTAGCCTTTTCCCAACTATGAAGCTCGACTTCCAGCCTAAGATGCAGCTGAGTAATTATCAGGTGTTATGCATTTTGTTTCTGAGCAAGAATCGGTCAAACGGGGCTAGTGACAATGTATTTATGTATAGGTAGAATATGAATCAGTAGCAAGGCTATCGGCAGCTCACAGAATAATTACCTACATGCTCACATTACACACACAACAACATTCCAGTGTAATCACAACCGGTATCTATGGGAGTCCGGCGACTTTTTGTGAACGCCATAGAGACTGAATGAGCGAGGCCTTTGCGTAATTGTAGCTTCAATGTCAAAGTTATGTAGACGACTCGACTTACGGTCCTTACCAATATTCTTCTGTATTTTGTGCTAACTAGGGATGGAATTTGACATGACTTGTATGGGGCTATTAGGCTAATGTTAACATTCTATCTCTAGCAAGTAAATAAACGAATAGATAAAATATTGGGAACGGTGGTTAGACAATTTGACCTTTACGAACATACCTGCAGTAGTTTGCCGGTAAATAAGTTTAATAACGTTATGAAAGATCCTTGAATTTAATTTAATGATAACAGAATGTCTTCAATGAGTGGAACGTACAGCCTTGTACTAATGTAACGTACTTAAATCTGTAAACCCACTTTTAAAAGGTTGCATTCGATATAATCTGTTTAAAACAGTGAGAAACAAGAGTAATCCTAATTTACGAAGTTACCAAACAGCTAGTGAAATATGTAACTTGTTGTATAATTTTAAAATTCAGTCTTTGCATATAGAACGAAATGCATACAAACTTCCATAATTATAGGTATTACAGAAAATTGCAGACGTATTTTACAGAATATGGTTATGGGAAGCAAATGATAAAATTATTTTTAAATTAGTAACATCTGGTGACAAAGTTCGTTCAGAATTCAGACTTAGCTTGAAACCTGAGTCACGATGTGTCTCGTGTCCAGACGGTCGCGTAACAACTGAGTATGTTATCGAGCGGTGTAACATTACAGAAGAGAATCCTAAATAGTGAGGTAGGCACGGAAGCAAGCTATAGGGTTTCCTTCCTTGTGACTAGGAATCGATTCTTGCACAACAAGTACGGTTTCCGAATCTCGATTTACATTTATTCAAATCGATGCGTTAGAGGTTGGGTTTCTTGTACTTATTTCTTGGTGATGTAATGGGTTGTAAAGCCTTCAATGTACTGGTTTAAGTAATAAGTAAGGAAGCGCAATCAAAAATATTAGTATCGACTTTTGGAAAGGCGAAAGTTAAAAATATTGACCAGCTGTTAGCATTTAGAGTTGTCTAGAATGCATTCTGAATTTAGAAGCTGAGAACATATTTTGTTTCAAGCATATTCAATTGCCAGTTTCTCAGTCTATTGTAATTAACGTAAAACATAGATGACCTACTTAGATAACACTGTTATAATCCACTAATTGCAGAACAATCTAAATAGGAAGGATTATTGTTGTATCTAGAGGTACAAGTATTTAGAATTAAGAAGAATGCAACTGCGTATTGCATGTATTTACGTCTTGAACATGTGCTAACCAAAATCGACAAAGTAACATCTGCCGAAATTATCTCGATCATTTAGAAGCTCCATCTGCATATAAAAAAAAAATGAAAATATTTATTAGATATAACAAAGTGATCCATATACAAGAATTGTGTTTGGAGCCTCCTTTTAGACAAACAATGCCTGTGTTAGGAGACTCCGCTCTTCCATATCATAGATAAGGTTACATGTTACTTTGTATCTTTGTGGAACATTTCGGTATTGTGAAAAAGAAATAATAGTAAAAAAAAAAAAAAAAACAGTAAGTATAAAATGAGAATTAGTACATACATGTTTTGAAAAACTTGATGTACTTTGTTTTGGTTTGTATGTATGGTATGTGTGTGAAATGTAGTGTGGTTCAATATGATAAGATAATGTGTGGTGTGACGAGTGGTGTGTTGTGATGTGGTGTGGAGAGTGGTGTGGTGTTATGTAGTGTGAGGAGTGGTGTGGTGTTATGTGGTGTGAAGAGTGGTGTGGTGTGGAGTGGTGTAGAGAGTGATGTGGTATGGTGATTTGCATAGCTATAGAGTGTGGTTACATTACTCATGAAAAACCAGAAGAGCTTCCGTATCCTCGTAAGAGAGAGACTTAATCCAGTTCACTATCATTTTTTTAGCGACATAATAGTTGTGATTGTGTATGTAAATTTTTTTATTAATCCTGTTATATAGCTGAGCTGAGAGATAGTAATATTGTCTACTACTAAATATGGTTTTACATTGGGGAACTATTGCAATTTTATCTTTTCTTCTTTTAGGTTTCTTATTCGCATGATAAGGGAGGGTTTTATGTTTTTTTAGAACTGTTTGGGTTATGTACAGTTTCCTGACTGAGAGTAAATTACTGATGTCGTATAAAGATTTAGTGGAGTATCTTTTATTTTTAAAGTACATGACCTTTATAAGTGCTCGTTGTGCACGTTCCAAGTCCAAAAATCTAGTTTTGGCTGCCCCACCCCAAATGGGGATACAATACAATAGAATAGACTGTGCTAGGGCAAAGTAGATTTCGTTCAGAAGGTTTCTAGGCTGCTGATCACTCCTCAACAACTTAGTAGGAACCACATGCCTAAGTGTTCTGAAGATCCAGGTAAGCTTTCGAACTCTGGCAGTCACCTGTTCAAGATGAGGGTACCATGAGAGAAGCTGGTCAACCATCACGCCCAAGTATTTGGTTTTAGTGACCCTAGTTAAGCATGGACAGTTACAGCTTGATCTGTTTATGTCTCCACATGTATGAACCTTCAAGTTGAGATCCTCATTAGGCTGTGTCCGCGAACTAACACTAAAACAGTAGGTATTTAAAAATATTTCTGCTAACACAGTAGGCTAATTGCTGCACGCAAAATACGAATGCGTGCACCAGCAACGAATGTATAGGAAACAAAAAATATTAGCAGATACCGATGAGAATTAAACTGTCAGTTGGGAAACAAACCTTGCGCGTGTTAAGCAACATGTTATACTTTAGAAACATACTCGTAACATTACAAAACGTACACACACTATTGAATATGATACATTTAGCGAGCACAATGGGGCGTCAATACGGCACGGCTTGCAATGCGAATTGTGAAACTATAGTAAAAACACGTAAAAACTGCATAAATCAAATGCTTGGACGCGACAACTGTGGAAAAAATTCTTAGCGAATGGGAAAGGAAATAAGATACTTGAATGAAAACGCATCAATGATACTGCTAAGTGACGTGGACGGGAACTACAATAAAACCATGTTTGGTAAAGAAACTACTTGAGAAGACATTACAACGAAGCAATATAATTAAAACTTTATAGCTGTGGAATTTTCTCAATACGCCACTCTCCGGAAAGCTTTTACTCTTAACTATTTCTATTTAAATACGAATTAATGGCCAAGAAAAGTGAAAACAACCAGCCCAGGACGTGCCATCATTCTGAAAAGTCAATAAACTAGAGGCTAATGTGAGCTTGCCCATACCGGTCGAGGGCCGGTCGCCAATTAACTCTAAAAGGTTGTATTATGTCGTCTGCCTCTCGGGTTGCACCCAGGAACAAGGGAAAGTGACTAGAAGGTTCAATGGACCTGCACCTGTTTGTGGCTGACATTTTAACGAATGGACTTCGTGATTTCACATAACAGGGGTTAAGGAAAAGAAACCGGTTCCCTTTTGGATGAAGGAATGCCTCCATTCAAGTTAAGTGAAGTGACCTTTCAATCTTAATGTAAGCGGTATGGAACCTTTTTGACGATTTACCTTCATTTTAAGAACGGAAACTAAAATTAGAAATCTTCAACTTAATCTTCTTATACGTGAAGTTATGGCGGTGCTTTGGAGGTTATTTTTAAACGAAACCCACATAGGCCATTGAGAAAACAGGTTGTTTTAAATGTTTATGTGGCTATTTATATAAGTGTCACATCTTAAGCAATATTACTAAATCATATTTACTTTAAAAAAATAGCAGTGATGACCCAGTATTACAACTGTTTAGAACTGTGACCAACCAGTAACCAACCACATTTCTGGTGTTCATAATTATTGAATCTTTTTATAGCATTTTCACCCTTAGTTAAATTGGCATAATATAAGTAGACGATAGAATATGAATGAGGTCAATACACACTATATGGAAGACATGGGCCAGTTTGTAATGATGAAGAAGACTCTATAGTTGTAGAGACATCATAATTATTTGAGTAGCATTTACCTTATCCTTTTTAGCAAGCCATGATTTCCCTTGTGGTTGTATCATCATTTGCAGTTATTAATATAAAATTATTACAACAAGTAACAGTCAATACATAATTTGATCTTCACTAGTGTCAGTACAGCTCATTATTTTCCTATTAGAGAATAATATTACGATAATGACCGTCATTCAGCTGGTCATCAGTCATGACCTCGACATTGAAGATTTGTTAGATCATCAAATTTTTATATTTCAATGAACTACTAACGCTGCAACGGTAACTTGTAAGTACGTCATTGCCTTAAAAATATTGCAGTATCATTAATGTGTCAGATCAATAAATATATTCAAAGATGCTATCTTTTGGAAATTGAAATCTGCTATTAGAAGTTATTATTCCGAAAGTGAATTTATTATCCATATTATTGAATAGCGATACTTTGGCTGTGGGAATATCTCAAAGATTGTCGATAAAGATTGCAATACCAGTTTGTTTTTATTTCCGAATTTCACATTAAATGTGTGGCTTCAGCTTTTTGTATTTGAAGTAAGGTCTCACGGAGTCTAGAAGTGTTGTGTTATAAATTCCACCAAGTAGCCAATATTTGTCAACTAATCGATGAACACGTGTGAAACGCGGCGTCGAAGGCAATAGCGATTCAAATCATAACCATTAAGCATGGCAATATCGAATCATACTCGTATGCAGTTGAATTACATTCGTGCAATATTCCGGAGAAAGTTAATAGGCAGTTTATTTTAAGTAATAATAAAAGAGACTGGAATTGCAAAAGTACCTTCGTAAGCTGTTAGCGGTGAACAAACATTAACGGCAATTAACACTGATAAAGAAATAGTGGGTAATGGCCTAAGGGAAAGTGCGATTTTGTGGGAAACAAAGGGAAACTTCATAAGACTAGTAGTAGAATAATTTTTTGAAGATCTAGGGAACAGAGAAGGTATTAAAGTTAAAATGTAGCATAATACTTACGTGAACAAGCAGCAGATGTAATACCGATTGGATCAGAAACAAAAATAGGCTAAGTAGCAGGCGCGTCATGGCGTGTGTTGTTTGGATCAGTAAATCGATCGAATGCATTGATTTGTAGTAAAGGCACTGCTGTTGTAAGTCAAGTCTTCGTCAAGGATATCTGACGAATTTCAGAACTATTTATAGGCAGGCAGGCCATAAGGTAACCCCGTTAAAATCCTTTCAGTTCAGGTGCATTATTTCATATTGTGTATCGCTGCATTCGCTTTCGCTAACATAATAAAAGCTTTTGCAGAACAACTCGAAACAACTTCATAAAGACGTGCAAACCAGAAACAATTAAAAATAACTGCTAATAAAATTAAGAATAACTCTAAATCTTTTGTCACCAAACGACCCATTAAATAGTAACACAATAGGAAAGTAAATTAATCATAGTTAATGTTTTATGAAGTTACTTTCACTAGAAACAAGGAAACTATGAACAATATGAATGGAGTAGGTACTTAATATTATTGATGAACCATAAAATCTTGTCTTTGCCGTGTTCTTTGCAGACTGCATCAAACTTGATCAACCAATTGATGGAAGCCCTGTCAAGCCCTTGATAAAATTTAAATCAGTTTCTACCTACATCATCTTCAGTAATTCAAGAGACTTTTTGTACAGGCTTACGTAAATAACAGCGTTACACAAGCCGACAGGACCCTTAATCAATCAATTATAAAATATTATTGGTGTGTAATAAGAACGTCCGGTGGATCATTAAAATGTGAAAATTACTTTTTTCTACCAAAAATGTTTTTATTATATCTTGTTAAGCTGGTTTGTGACCCAGGTGGGACCCATTGAGCGAGTTCGACAAGTCCATCACCATCATTGCATGCGAGTTTCGACATTTAAGTATCATCAAATTATTTTTGACATTTATACAAGTTTCCGGAAAGAAATAAAATAACAGTGGTGACAAGTTTATGTAATTTGGCTTGAGGAAAGGTAAAAGTATTAAAAGAACTTCCGATAATATGATAGTGGCAGTGCCGTAACTAGGGCGGTGCCAGCGGTGCCCAGGCACAGGGCGCAGACCCTGGAGGGGCGCAGAAATGACCAGACCAGTATCTAGTTTTATTTCATGCATGGTAGTTAGTAGGTACATTTTGTTTTATTGCGAATATGGTGTAGACGCGCCCTCCGTACTATCTATATCTATATGGCATTTTTCAAACGATCTCGAAACAACAACACTTGTAAAGGTGGTTTTATATTTGTCTGATGTGTCGTGACGTGACGCGTCAGAACGGTACAGGTTTCATACATTTAGTACTATCTGGTGCCCGCGACTTCGTCTGCGCAGGATTAGTATTTCGAACAATATTTTTATAAATTGTAGCCAGTAGCGGCTTTAGGGTAGGGCGCGGTTGGGCGACGGCCCAGAGCGCCGGACATAAGGGGCGCCGTAGGCGCCCCCAACCAATCCTTGATCAGAATTTTACTCCTATTTTTGTATTAATTTTCATCAAAGATCGCAGCTTACAAGAACTGTATCCAAATGTATGGATGGCCGCCTTAACCTATGGTGCATGGTGTGCGAATAACCGGGCGCCGCGGGCTCAGGGGCGCCGCGGTACGCTCCTGGACCAAGAAATTTCAATTAAATTAATGTATTGTCATACAATGCCGGGCGCGTTAGATACACTACTTTTATGTCCCAAAACTCAAAAATTTTCGCGCTCGCTTCGCTCGCGCTTTCTTTACACTTGCGTTTTTTTCACATATAGCTACTTTGAATTTAATGTCCCAATACTCAAAAAAATTCGCGCTCCCTTCGCTCGCGGCTTCTTCACTTCACAGTCGCCTTTTATTATATATGTTAAGGACTTTTAGTGATCCAAATCTCAAAAAAGCTTTTTCGGGCTTGCTTCACTTTATAGTTGTTTTTATTTTTCTTCTATTTATGGTACTACTTTAAGTCCCAAAATTTTTATCCATAGGTGCCAACACCAACAAAGAGTTATCTACGTTTGCGCAACATTTTAAGTCATTTTTGTTTTGGATTCTAAAATATAACAAAAAATTTCGCGCTCGCTTCGCTCGCGCAATCAGAACCTGTGTTCCAGTGTTTTTGCATTCACCAACCAGCAATAACTTATGTACGATTGGGCTACATTTTAGGTAATTTTTGCTTGGACTTGTGAACTATGAAAAAAAAATTCGATTGCGCGAGCGAAGCGAGCGCGAATTTTTTTACAGTAACTACATATATTTTGTCTCTCAGATTTTTCATAAACAATTTTTAACTTAAAGAAATCTACTAAGTATCTACTATACCTTCGTAAACAAAAAATAAATAGATTTATTTTTATGCACATTTGTCCACTTTATTGTCAGAGCCTGGTTAGAGCATTTTTCAAGGGCGCAGTTTTGAAAGCTCACACCGGGCGCATAAAAGGCTAGTTACGGCACTGGATAGTGGTCATCGCCAAAAACAGTTGACATCGATGCATTCATGTCATCGAAAAAACATTCGCTTATTAATTGTTATTTTGTTTATGAGCATACAATCCTGTGCTAATCTATTAATAGTCCAATTACAATAGTGCTTTTCCTCATACACGTAACACACACATTACTAAAGCTATTTATTATTATCAACAAATATTTGATTGTTTTCTCTCCCAAATGGTCACCTGCCGCAATCGGCGACGTATTTATGGAAACCTAAACACAACTGGTCACACCGGTTTGTCTGTATTTGGCCATTTAATTTGGCTCAGACCAAAAGGAAGTCTAAAACGCATTGATGAATAGGATTTTAATGGTGATTAAGATAACCATATAAGATATAATAAAACACTTTTCAAAGATTCAAAGAATTTGACTTTTAAGTAACAGAGATGAAATGTGGTCAATGCATTTCTAAAATCTCCAGCAAGTAACATTTTGCCATTATTTGTGGGGCAAGTTTATTCATTGGCTGTCAAGATAAATATGTAGAAACCTCCACTATGTTATTTGCATGATAATCTGGGATAGGAGAAAACAATGTGTTAGGCTAGCTTTCCCGCGTTAGCAATAACATCAACTAAGATGAGTATTTGCAAGAATATTTATCAAATTAAATTACTTATGTTACTTAAAATAAAGATGTACCTAACAAGAAGCCCGTATTGAACAAATATGAAGGTTAAGTCGAAGTGGAAAGGCTTACCTAATCAGATTTTATTGATGATCCGATTCCAGGTTCTGAAACAAACAATGAAAGATATTAAAATCCAAATAAAAATAAAAAGACAATCAAGTGCCAGTAGATTTCAAAGAAACAGGCATAACTTGAAACTTAAATGTAACAGAGATAAAGGAAGTCAATACAACACTAGAAGAAAGAACTATTACAAGTCATGTTAAAACTAAAAACTTAAGTTCTCGTTTTAGCGAACGACGTGCGTAATTTACGTGGAATCCATGTTTTGTGCAGTGAGGAAGTGAATGAAGCTCTCCATTGTTACCAGCACAATGTGTCGCAAAGCGCATAACTAGTATGAGTGTAGGCATATTATTGTTTTATTAGCTGTTGACATTTCCGTGAGGACTGTCACGTCTTTTGCGTTAAATGATCTTTGATTGTTTAGGAAGTTAGGAGTTCCTGAGAGTACAATGCGATACATATTGAGTTTTTCGTACCTCGATGACTCAATATCGAACCTCATTGGAGATTCACGTCGTATGTAGGTAAGGTAAACCGCAAAATAAATGACAGGATTTGGTTTCGTTTCCTTTGGGATATTTTAATGTCGTCACAAAAACGTACGATATGACCTTATTACCTTTATGGATAGAGAAGGATAGAGGGGAATCAATTACGAATAATTTGGGAACGACTATCTCGTTTACTGACGTCATAAGTCTCAAATGTGACACAAAATCCGTATGATCTATGCTCGTTAAGCCTATCAACTAATTAATAACTACAAACAAACAATAGCCCGCATAGCAAACACAAAGCCAGTAGGTATGGTTATTGTGACATAACTGAAGGTACTTAGATAAGCACGACAATAGCAGCTGTGGGAGACGCCAGGTTCCCATATGTGCACAACCGACTGTGTTATAAGAAAAACTAAATATCAGGTATTGATCATTGACACATTTGTAGCTACAGCCAACAGCCTATTGATGGGTGAAGAAACTCCGAGAAATCCTGACTAACGGTGGACTTTAATAATGTATCTACATGTAGATTTGCTTATTAGGGATAGGACTTCAACATTTCTCGTATGGGGCTCACGTCTAAATTCTATCTTCAGTTAAGCAAAACAACGGATCTATAGATAGGTTACTGCAATCCGCATTTAGTGGTCCAACATGACTCTCGATTACATAAATGGTAGCCAATTCTGAATCAACTAAGGCCGAAATGTCTCAATGCAAAATAATTGTATAGAACGTTCCTTAGCAATGCGTTTAAACCAAACTAGCAAAGAACTGATAGAACAAAAGCATTCTTTCGCATCATTCTATCAATCGGAATGAATTCTTAAATGTAGAACAAACGTAGAACATTCTTGTTTTCTTTTCGCTAAATGAAATTGTTAGAATGAGCATTCCTTTGAGTCTCTTTGTTTTAAACGCCTTAATGTGGATTTTAGAACGATGCATTTGACTTACTATATAGAAATATCATCTACACTTGAGAAGGCCGGGACTCCACGTCCTTAGACTATTCTCGCGTTGTTCTAAAATCAATCTATACCGGCTTACATTTCTTACGTCTTTGTCATACTATTGCATTATCATTACCTAACAGTGAACTACGTAAGTATATTATCTCCTGTTGTTATATCGCACTAGCAAGTAGCGACAGTTTGCCAACAATCGCGCCATTACAGGTTACCCTTAATTGGGTGTGTTGCGTGAAATGACAAGTAATTAACACATCTACTCTGATTGCTGCTGTTGTAAGCGCGGTTTTGTGATCGTCGTTTGTAACATGGTGTATCAATCAATACATAAATGTATAAATTAAAATATGATGTAGAGTTTAGATATTTTTGTAAATAAGAGGCGAGAAAGAGTTAAGAATGCATGCATATTGTGACTGCTGCTGCTGCTGTTTCGGCTGATGCTATTAAACTTGTCGAAAACCTAAGATTTTTACGTACTTTATAAAACTGGACTAATACCCCCTTTGTGAATTGGCTACAGAGAGAGACGTTCGCCCTGTATTGCATATAATTCTAAAATCTATCTAAATCATAAATTAATAATTATTGCACCAAATTCTTCACGAGCTCAGAACATATTTTTACGATGTGCAAGTTTTCGTACTTGACCGATTTCATCGCGAAGTTACCATTGCTATGTAAAACCGTTCGTTACGGCTTGCGCAAACGCAGCCACTTGCAAATGATTGCAATTATATTAGTATTTACACAAACTATCGCATGAAGGCTCGTGTGGTAATGTGCTAGTTATTAATTCTTTTAATTAAAGGGAACGTCCCTGATATGTCACACATAATATTGTTTAATTAAATAATTGTTGTGATCATTGGATTTCTATAAATGGAACAAACACTGATTAATCGCATGAGGACAGTTATTGTTTAGGATCGAATAATATTGTCGACATGAAATGGAATATGGCATTCTTTTACGGACTATGCAAGTTGTGCCCAGACATAAAACACTACCCACAGTCTCTGTACTCATGCTGTTTTCTCACTTTTTGCTGATTATTACATGAACGATGAGCTAAAAAAATCAAAGAGGGAGAAAGAAGTACTACAGCAACAAGTAACACAAACATGCAAGGATGCATTCGCTACTTCCAGCAGACCCTTACAATTAATTTGCACATACAAGTTAAATAAACAGACTCCTCTCGTTGCACAGCATCGTACAGCACTTAATTATGAACAATAACAATATACAATGGTATTTCAAGCCCCATATGGCAACAGCGGTTAATGTCTGTCAGTATCCGAGCTTGTTGTGCTTAAGACTAAGTTATTCATGAATGACGTCAGTCACTTCGATCGGTAGAAAATAGCTGCAAAGGTTATAAAGTGTACCTGCTTAGTGTGGGTAATTGATTGTATAGCGATAGCTATGTTACTTGAATAGCGATAGCTATGTAATAACCAATATTTTTGGTAAAGAGAACCAAAGGCAAAATTCCGTTGCCAAAAAAATCCCCTGGCCGAAGTAAGCAGCACCTACGGTTTAGATCTATTTCAAAAGGTTTATCTCTTAAACTGATGATGATTATCTGTATTGATACTATAAATTGATGACACTGGGCGCCCTCTTCAGCGTAATATGAGCAAGATAGTAAACAGTTATTGTTTATAAACATCCTTGTCATCCAAACAATAAACTTAGTAGCTGAGTTTACAAAATATTCACTTACACTACACATGATTCATTCACTTCTCTGTTACGCATGAATGGACAGTAATCACATACGAATTTGAACTTTAACACGCTGCATAAAGGTTGGTTCTTCGGTGTAAGGTTCAGGAACTTTCTGTGGATTTGCGCTCAAAAAATATGAATCACACAGAGATTGCTAAACTTGTAATTTTCTAGGTCAAAAGTTACTATGACGTTGATGGTAGATCCGCCATAGCTGACGTGAATAAAATGTATCATGCATTATATAATTTATTAGTACATTGAATTTACGACGTACATGATAAGATAATAAAACGGATGTCAACTGATAATGACTGCGAACCAATGATTGCTTTTTGCAATTGCAATTATTCTAAATTGCATACAACTGCAGCGGTGGATTGCAGCTAATGTGAGGCGTATTAGCTTTACGATATTTCAACTTGTAATTCACACACTATAATGTTAATGATATGAGTTCGTAGTGACACGAAGTACCTAATGTTAGTTACTTACTAATGTAGAAATTACTCAAAGGAATCATAAGGTGCCTCGGCAAATAATTACACCCTTTGAAATCGGCTATTAAAAAAGCCTATTCAGTGTAAAATATGCAACCGGTTTTAAAGGTTATTCAGCTATAATCATTTCACACTGAAACAGTTGAGAAACGACTTGAAAAATTAAAAGATACACAGTTCCTATTATACCTTATCTTTGTGTGATCGAGTGTATCTTACAATAACTATGTAAACAATATAATATGATTTTCAATAGACTCTCTAGTACTAATTGATCCATTTCTCTCGCCCCATTTGCATGGGAAGTTTTTTGTGCTGGTCGGTCGCAGGTGGAATGAATAGCCGAAGAGATTCATGACGGCTTGAAATTGTTGATTGATTAACCATAAGTAAGAGATGCGAGCATATCGTAAATTGCTAATTGATTAATGCACTAATATCGGTGAACTAATTAGCACCTAATTGCTTTTTGATTCATGAAAGCCGCATAAGTAATCACCATCTTTGTTGTCATATTGTGATACTTATTTTCGTTGTCATCCGCGTAGGTACTAAGAAAACTATTACACGCACCATAATAGAAATAAAGCCTCAGGGTTGCTCTCAAGTTTCATCTACATCTGTGTCTGTGTCTGTCAGAAAGCATAACAAATAAACATTTGTATAATGATAGAAAAAAAACCTTATCACTTTCTAAACAAATATGTGCATAATCTAGATAAGTCTGAATACTATAGGTAGGTAAGTAAATTAATAGTGCCTGATAGCTGAACGGCCAATAAATCATGTAGGTGCGCGATGTTATCGGCGCGGGCGCACCTTATCATTCATCATGGATTTCGTAACTTTGGCGTTGAGATTGAAGAAAAGGCTTCCACTGTTCGTTATTTAAGATAATTCCATAATTGGTCGATTGGTAGCATTATTGGATAATTCAGTCAC
The DNA here is from genome assembly GCF_030705265.1 of Helicoverpa armigera. NCBI lineage: Eukaryota > Metazoa > Arthropoda > Insecta > Lepidoptera > Noctuidae > Helicoverpa > Helicoverpa armigera. The sequence goes on from NC_087128.1 coordinate 1,431,572, forward strand.
TTATCGGTTAATAGTGAAAGTGAGATTATATTTTAGGAATCTGCTTCGTGTTTCGTGCCTGCTATGTGTAGTACGGTATTAATTATTTGTCAGTTTAATTACAAGTATAGATGTAATAAAAATGTAATAAGTATCTCTTAAGCTGAGCTATTATAAGCGGCACTTAAAATAACCGTTAGAATTTAAGTAACTGTGTTAGAAGTCTAAAATAGACATCATTATGTAACATTTAAATTATTATTATTGTAGGAATGCTGGGCGTGGTAGCAATCATATTTTAATGTATTCTTGCTGAACAAAAACACCTACTAAGAGCAAAAAATAACTCATGGATGGATAGCCGTCAAGACTTATGTACATAAGTCAATAATGCAAAGTAGTATGTTGCCTCGAAGCTTATTACGTCACAATATGGCCTGACCATCCATGACGGAGAATTTAATATTTTTGTCTAAGCAGAAACCTGCCTAAAACAAAATAAACAAAAGGATAAAGTAATTAAATATACATGGATCTATCTTGTATCATGTATTTACGTCAAAGCCTCAGTCATCAATAGCATTACCTAAAAGCTTTTGTTTTTGCTCGCTATGGTTAAGTACCTAAATATTTTCCATATTGTTTGCAAAACCGCAAAATAATAAAATAAATCTCATTAGTGCTTGAGTCACGCCATAAAACCGGAGTTGTAACTAAACTATATACAGAAAGTGTTCCTGATGCAACTTTCTAGGCAGGCTGTATATCAAACGTTGTCTTTGCCACACCCGGGGGCAAAGACTTCACGATACAATATACACGTACATAGTTTTGGAGGCAAAGCTTACAAAATATTTAGCAATGGCGGATCATTTGCAACTTTACGACAAGATGTTACAACTAATTGGGTTTGGGTTTTACCTAGAAACTTATTAGAATTTCGTAAAGGCAGGGATTTATGAGCGCAAACATCTATTAGCACGCCTATCACTCGCTTAGCTTAGGTATAGACCTTATGTTCTTCAGATTTAATGACACTGAAAGTGTTGAGCCCGTCATCAACAAATGAGCAAACATCTCTCCGGACTTGGATTGAGTGTATGGAAGTTAAATAAAGGACTCACGCTCAAAAGACGCGCTTTAACAACACCTTTCACAGTAATATACTTACGGCACACAATTCTGAGTAGCAAGATAGTAAACTGTTGCACATCCTTTGATCAAATATGGCCACGCTCCGTCGGCTATCCTGAACAAAATTCCGCATTCTATAGCAAGCAGGGCGATGCATCTTATTATGCAACGTCAGTGGACGGCATAGCTTAGATGTGGAACGCAGGCAGCCGCTCGGAATGTCCAAGTTCATCCAACCTGCAGTTTCGCGAGCGTGACTGGAATGACGGAGCGAAAACCACATTCTTCATACTTTATACCTCAGTTTTACCAACAAACCATGTATGGGAATGCTAAGTTTTGCCGTATGGGGGAAATCGGACCAGCTTTTGTGGCAACTGCCAATGACTGCTGAAGGATGTGTACAAACTGTTACTATTCACTTGGATATAATAGAGTTTACTGTTTCCAGTCTTTTCAATGTTAGAAAGCATTATTGGAAAATAAACTTCATTCTTGCAAAATACCTACTCTTTAGGATGTTGCCTTCGGTAAACTTGAAATTATTTTACCTATCTCATTTGTATTGGTTCTGCACGTAAGTTTCTTCACTTGGCATATTTTTTCTAAAATTAGTCATCAAGGAAAACGTTTGGTTTGGTCATATAACATCCTCTAGATTTGCATAACGTTGTCGTTAATGTCTTTTGCATATGAGTTCTTAAACAATCACCAAACCATTTATTTAGTTCGCAATACATTGCAATAATTGCTGTCTAACAACATGTTCATAGTAGGTTACATTTTAGGGCTCTAAGTAACTAAAAACCTTGACATTTTAGATGCAACGAGTACGTATAGGTACGCAAATATGCAATTTATTTACATAGTTTCATCAAACATCTTTTTGTATCACTATTTATTTCATTTGTTTGATTTTCATTCTAATATCAGCATAAATAAGAATTTGAGACTGAATTCACTTCAGACTGTTCCGGCGATTTTGTAAGTCAGTGTCGAAATAAACTCAAAGCGCGATACAAATAAAGGACCATCATTTGTTCACCTTGAATTCAAAATATTTGACAACAAACAATATCAAGATTCGTTAAACAAAGTCCGTCAAGGTCTACGGTAAACATGTTTAGCTGTCAGTGAAGAGGAAAGCCGATACGCGGAAAAGTAGGGGAAAATCTAAGGACAGAGCCTTCTGCAACATGCTTAAGGAATTTTAACACAGCGCACTGGCTCATGCGAAAGCCGCACGATAAAAAAGTGAAGAAGGTGCAGCTTCAAGTGTTTAGAGACCTCAATAGCTGTATGTATAGGCAAAGAAACAAATCGTGAGACCTCAATTTTGGGATAGCGACAGGACGCCGATGATGATGATGAAACAGTGAAGACAGCTAGAAGAACGAACTTAGTTTAACAGTTTAGTAGTACTGTGTGACATTCATAAAAGTATTCCTAAAGTCTTTATTGATACTTAATGTACCGTAGCTGAATGCGTGCGCGCAATAAAAACATGAGCGAGTATTCGTGGAAATCCCTGCAGTAAAGATAAGAGTGGTGTTTGTGGGGCAATTTCAATAGGTTAAGTTAAAGTGAAAATTTTAGCAAGGTCCATTAACATGATTCAAGGATTTAATACCCAGAATAAAGCATCACCTACCTCAAAACAATAGGCTATGATAAATATTTGGAAGCCATGTGTCGAATTTGGACAATCAATCAATTTCGGAAAAAAATCTCTTTGCTTCCAACAGGTGACGTCTCACTCGCTAGATATGATAAATATTGCAGCAGTAGTGAAAGTATTTGCTGATTAACATGGGAAAGTATCAACCAATATTTTTAGTTCAGTTCAATCCTAAAATTCTTTATTGACGAATTCATCAAAATACTAAAGTGAGTAAAAAATTAGAACAATGAAAAGGTAAGAAAGTTATAGTTTGGATCTGAGAGGTAATGAGAGGTAGGTAGGATAAATACCTATGAATAATCCCAAATGAATAGAAAACACGTACAGCAAGAAGAAAGAATATACACATCTAAACAAATAATAGCATAAGTATGGGTTTCGTTTAGTATTTTCTCTTCAGAAATGTCATTGTTTGTATTAGACTAGACCAGGCATGTTACATAGCACCTTTCTACTGCATGTCTTATGACATGACTTCGCGGAAAAACTATGTGACTCATTATTTAAGTAAGTATTTACCAATTTGCGAGTAGGTTTCTAAAAGAAATTCTATTCTTACTACCTAGAGGTTTAGCACATTTTCAAAGGAGACCATGGAATAAAACGAATCCCGAGAATAAAGTTAAATGCAGGAATGCAAGACAGTTTAGGCGGAGTTCATACCTAAATATGGTTTGAACAATCATAACACTGAGTGTTAAAGTAAGGGCAGGCAAATGATACGTGAAAAAATGGACGGGTCGTGATTGTGATTAGTTAATGAATTTAGATAACATAAATAGTCATTAAAATTAGAAGGAGAGCTGTTTCAGCAAATTATGTCAATATATGTCTTTTGTAACCAAGGCCAATTTAATATAATAAGTAATGTTGTAGGTAACCAAGGCCAATTTACCACGTGGAAACCTAACTTAATTTTTAATATCCAGTTATTACACGTGCCTGTTAACTGAATTGTAATCTTTAATCTTTGAAATGTTTTCCAGCGCATGAGAATAAATGGCATTTGAAAAATTATAGCTATTGTTATGACATTCAATACTTTATCGATAACAATTGTTAAATGGTGTGCACATTTTGATAAGGATTTTGTAATCCAAGAGATGGGATGAAACGAACAAAATAACAACGAAGCTCTGAAGCCTCTGTTTTTATTTGATAAGTACCTTAATTCAACACAGACATAAATAATACTCCGAATAAAAAAATAACAGCATTTAACCCTGCTAACCTTAAAATACATCTTAATTTTATGGTTATTTAAGTCTATCATGAAAGAGATAGTATAGGTGATAATGATAAATCAAAACCTGATATAAAGTCATTAGCATAGATAGAGCAGGCTTCGTCTGATTAGATAACGCGGAAAGGTGCATCTCTAGCTTCTATACAAATAAGAACTAGACAGCTAGAGTAGACAGGTACAGATAATAAAACCTTTTTTAAAGATAGATCCTAAATAAAATTTGGAACAGAGCAAGAAAAAGTATTTACCAAAGTTAAGGAACTATATACATAAATAAAAGAGTAAAGTATTCATTATAGAATGTACCTGCGCGAAAGTAGAGAGACTTAATAAAATTAATAAACAAAATATATCCTTGCAGCATTTTGGTTTTACGGCGGCTAGCCACGAGGCTTATCAGCTGTAGTTTTCTTGTTACGGTTGTAAACTTCAAGGACATCCAGAACGAGGGTTTTGCTTTAATCAGATGATTCGCGTGGCCATACACATGGCTACTTGCCAGATTACAATAGCTCAGAATAGTGTAATAAATCAACTAAAAATAGGATTTCATTTAGTCCTTAATTAGTCTTGGAGTTGTGATAAGATTAGTCTTGAATAAGTTCTTTATTGGGAGTGTTGCCCAAACAGTCAAATACATATACCTATGCATCAATATAATCGGAAAGGTGTTAAATCGGCCCTTTGCACCATCGCACCGTTAGTCTCGGGTCAACAGCTCATAAGTAGGTATATTGACAGAGACAAACAAGTGTTAAGTCTACTTTCACGTGAAGAAAATTAAAATATCGACACAATGTTTGTACGCACATGTTTATTTCGGCCACAAAACTTGTAGGCCACATGGACCCACTTTACAGAATAGCCTTATAACCGTTGCTAACGAGACTCTGTTCGAATTCTAATTTGCAGTGTAACCGTGATGCGAATTGCACTTTCCTACCATAGCATAGAAATCTCATGTCGCGCTAATAATCTAGTATTCAGAATAGTTCACGGTTTCACGCAATGACTCACAGTTTGTACGCTGTAGGTCTGAAAATCGACACCTGAACAAACAAACTGTAGCGACGAAGTTAGAAAACCTACGTTCCATATGTTGCCAAATAAAATACTAAAACATGTTCACTATAAATATTTCTGAGCACATTTAAATATTCTCCAAAAAAATTAACGGTCCTGTCTGACATCATTAGTAAATAGAACTTACCGCGCGAAGCAATAACATAGATCCTTCACAAAGTTTGCACAAAACTGTTTACAAACAGTATCTATCCCTCTATCGCATAAATAAAGAGTAGATAATAACACAAGCACAGAACCAGGATCACACTTCACTATATCGAATGAGATATTTTGAATATCCAACGTCAACGTAGGAGTATGTCGCGCTTGTGCGCGGGCGCACCGTCTCCGCCGGACTGGCCGACAGGCTTTAATCGAAGGCTGTAGCTCTAGAGATGAGGACGCGAGACGTTTTGCGTAACCGATGCCGATTGGCTCCGAGCGATCGCTTTAATTTGTGACTCGATAAATTCGTATAATAGATTCGTTAATGGACAGCGAACGTCTGTTGTTCCGGACATATTTCTAACCATTATTGGAGTCATAAACTAGTTTCTGCATTTATTCTACATAGTAAAACTTTATTATAACTGTTTATGTAGGCTCAAAAAATATTCTTTTAGCCTAACAGTTTTCATGAATAATTTAGCAAGCTACCTATGAAGAATTACATTTTCTGCAGTAATGAACTTAGAAGCGCTTCATGATATCTACAATAGAATAATTTTTAGTAAATTTGTTCTTCTCTAACATGTTTTAAGGTTTCATTCTATTGAATGTGCAGCGGGGTCACGCAGTTATTCCAAATGATTGGAATTTGCTGACATTTCGATTCCAATTTCATGCTAGGTCTACATTTTCTTAATAACCATCCACAAAAAGTGTAGATATAATTTAGGTGATGAAACGGCAATTTAAGAATGCGGAATGTACGGGAGATAGCCGCTTTAATTTTTTTTACTACAAAGCCTGACAATTTTCAGAGTTACTTTCCAAAGTTCAAAGGTCCGCATAATCGATTTATTCCTAAATCTACCTATTCGTGTACGAGTAACTCTCTTGGTAAGTAAGTACTCCTACAAATAGCGGCTTACGTTATCACGGCGTCCTCGCACATCTGCAACACCTGCACACGAATATTATCAGCACACATTGTATGCAAACACTCATGCACTACTGAACTAAATACCAAGCAAGGACCAAGGAGATCTTATTGCTATACTGCATCCAAACTCTATACTCGACCAAATTTTTTCGGGCCTACTCAAATGTAGTGCAAAATCGTTTCGTAAGTATTCATTCGTCATACAATAAAGAATATAACTAAGCAATTGTTAACAATAAAAATTCAATTGAGCTCATCTCATTGTTTAAAATGACATGTGATTTAATAAAGTTATAACAAGTTGGCTCCTAACCCACAAGTGGAAATCCTTCAAGATTATACTCACCGCATCTTGTAACTACATAAGAATGTTAATGATATATTTGAATACTAAAAGAATTTTAATGACCGCTTATACTTTGGCACATGTCTAATAAATAACCTTGTATAATAGTTATTTTAAGTTAGCTTCACAATAGTAGCGATATAGACGTGTGAAGTTTTACAACTGAAAATATTTTTCAAGATATTCTCGTGATAGCGATCCTGAAAGATTCTTTGTAATTTTGTTTGGTTAACGAAACTTATATAAATAGATGAAGAAAGCTGAAAAAAATGCCTCTACATATTAGAGATCTAAATCGGCATGCAGTACCATTCAAATAAGAGTCTGCAAATCCAACTTACGGGTGTCACAACGCGTTCCAAATAAATTATCACCTACTGCAACACGACATGACACAATATTTACATTGTAAAACAATAATTTAGCGAGAAACCACACTGGCACACTCAAGTAGTGTAATCTAAAGAATTAAAGTCACGTCTGTCATAATGGCGACGTAGAAAGTCTCGCAACAACTGATAGCTAACAGACGTAATGACAAACAATCACTACTATTAGAGGGCGTCAACAAATACAATAAATATAACGCTGATGGTGATTCCCGTGATCATAAATACATACGTCTATTTATTTAACCATTAGATAGTGAAGACTGACGATGAACCATGTCTCATTTGTGTTCTAATGTGATAGGACCTCAGAATTGGGAATTGGATAAATGGAAAAACAGATATATTCTCATTTAACATAACTACTTCTGGAATTCCTCAAAGCAGTAAAATATTTGTTCAATCAAATTGTATGATGTTTATTCAATCTCATTGAGCGGATCATAAACTTTGAAACAATCCAACTATCAATAGAAAAAATGAAAAACAATTGAGATCTAAAGATAACACGAGTGTTCTATAACCATGTTTCATGCCTGTGTCACGGCTGACGTAGATACTGCAGCGCTAACGAAAGTTAGAGGTCAACAACATTTGGGTAATTGTTAGATAGGTACGATTTTGTGAATGAGTCGAATTGGAGCGAGCAGGCGTAGGTGTTGATCTTGGAACTAATGTGCTTCTAACAAATTGTGGACACGCCATGGTAGTCAATTGTGTTGGCGGTGTAAATTCACTATAGCTAAGAGACAACATTGTAGTGACTTTTTGGGCTGTATGTTAATTTGTCGAAGATAAAACCTGTTAAACAGTGAATACATTCATAAAATATCTTTTAAAGCGGATGCAGAATGAAATGTTCCGTCGATAGCCAGTTCTACAAAATCTCGCTAACAAGTAACAAACAAAATGGGCAATACCGAAGCCATAAAACCGGACGTTACAAATTTTGTTAATAATGGCGTGGAAAGTGCCAAATAAAAGTTCCCAGAGATGCTAGAATTAAATGTTATCTCATTTTAGATAATATAGCCAAAACAATGAACATACGACACTTATGCAATACACTCGTAACATCTGAGAACTGAGGACAAAGGTCTACACCGACGGATTAACTACTTATAGAGCAGTGGTTCTTAACCTTTTTGACATGAGGGACCACTTTGACCAAAGTTGTCTTGCCGGGGACCACCTCATCGGTTTACCTAAATTAGTACTAATTTCTTTAATATTTACCAAAAAAAAAAAAATGAATTTTTGGGTCAGCTTGGGTCAACTCAAAGCTAAACGCATGTTGGCAGTTGTGTAGGTAAGCAAATGCAAATAAAGAAAAACTTGCCAATGTAGTTTCCAAATGCGCGAGCGAAGCGAGCGCGAAATTTTTATCGGACTTTAACCAAATATTACGTAAAATGTAGCCCAAACGTACTTAACTTTTTGTTTGTTGACAAATTCAAAAATAAGGGCATATAGTCAGGGCCGCGCCGCCCCTGTGTGCGAAGTGTGCGGCGCACACAGGCGCCAAGACAATAGGGGCGCCGCGCCGCCACTGCCACCTAAATTATTTTTGTTACCTATATGATTGTTTTTTGTGGAGTATCGACAAGTAGGTACAATACGCGCAACATAGGCCTTGTAAACTACAAAACATGTATAACGCTTATTGAACAAGTCTCTCAATATTTAATGTTTATTATTATTCACGTTTATGGTTTCATTTTACGTTTAGGGTTTTAGTTTACATTCCTTACGAGCTCAACGTTAAAACGGCGGCAGTTCTTTGAACCAGAATAATACTACGAACCAGAATAATCCAAACTAATATTATAAATGCGAAAGTAACTCTGTCTGTCTGTCTGTCTGTCTTTCTGTCTGTCTGTCTGTCTTTCTGTCTGTCTGTCTGTCTTTTCTTCACGCCTAAACTACTGAACCGATTTGTGCGAAATTTGGTACAGACATAGTTTGAAACTTGAGAAAGGACATAGGATAGTTTTTATTACAAAAAAAAAAATTATTCCGGACATATAGCGCCATCTATTGGTCAAATCAAAAATCTGCTGGTAGTCACTATTCCACGCGAACGAAGTTGCGGGCAAAAGCTAGTTCTATATAAATAATACTACGATCCGTTGCGTGCGATACGTCCGTTGCGTACGATACCGACAAGTGGACGCTTAGCTTTAACAAACAATTTTAAAAAATTCGCGCTCGCTACGCTCGCGGCTGTTCACTTGTCAGTGCCTACCGTTCATTCTAAAACCCAAAGTCCCAAAACTCAAAAATTTTCGCGCTCGCTACGCTCGCGGCTGTTCGCTTGTCAGTATAGTTCTTTCTAACATGATTAGAGTACTTTTATGTCCCAAAAGTCAAAAATTTCGTAAAATGTAGCCCAAACGTACTTAACATTTTGTTTGCTGCCAAATGCAAAAATAAGAGCCATAGTGTAGTTTCTGAATACGCGAGCGAAGCGAGCGCGAAATTTTATCGGACTCAAACCAAATATTACGTAAAATTTAGCCCAAACGTACTGAACTTTTTGTTTGTTGACAAATGCCAAAATAAGGGCATATAGTTTCTGAATAGGCGAGCGAAGCGAGCGCGAAAATTTTGTCGGACTTCAACCAAATATTACGTAAAATTTGGCCCAAACGTTCTTAACTTTTTGTTTGTTAACAAATTCAAAAACAAAAGCGCGAAAAAGTTCTGAAAACGCGAGCGGAGCGAGCGCGAAATTTTAATGATTTTTTAAGACTCAAAACCAAAATTACGTAAAATGTAGCCCAAACATACATTTTCATGAATGGGGGGACTAGGTACGACACACCCGATATACGTCCATGCCAAAACCCCCGCTCGCAATTATAAGTCGACAAAAATTAAGTTAGATAACGTACAGCAACGTCGCGATAAGCTTCGCGGACCACATGGAATGCCTCCAGGGACCACCAGTGGTCCGCGGACCACCGGTTAAGAACCACTGTTATAGAGTAATAGTAATGTAGTAAAAATTGCTCACTCATGTAATTTTCTCACAAATATCCGTTTCGAAGACAGCTGATGATACGACTCTTGTACTTTCTAATTAAATAAATGATTTAGAAATAAAAGATAATTTTAGAAATTGAGATATGATCCCATCACTCGTAGTATCCCACGCTCGATGTCAAGATTGTCGAGTGTCGAGATTCTGTTACTGACATTTGAAGACAACTAACCGAAAATCGAAAAATAAGTGTTCTCTCTACAGCAAGAGTATTAATTATCTCAAGCCTTAATACCATTAAATATTTCGTAATCATAATAATACACTATCGGCCAACGATACCGCTAGCGATTGGAATGTAAGATATAACTTTTACTATTCCAATAGATGAGTGAAAAAAAAAACATTAGACTCTACTAAAACTTTGACCCTACTTACACAACGAGATCAAGTGGCAAGCCAAATACGGAAAGACATTAATCTTTATAGTTGTTACAAAAAAGGTTGTAATCCCATCAATACATGATGGATTGGTATTGAGTGAGACGCGGCAAGAAATGGCAAATGATAATAGAACAACAATCAGGTGTATTGGAAAGCGAAGCAAACTTGCACTGAAAGTGGTTTGTGATTGAGGAGTTTAGATAAAGTTATCGCCAATGTGAGTGTTGAGCTAAAGACCTCTGTGTCTGATGAGAGGTCCTAAGAGGAGAGTTAAAATAAAGCATGTTGATGAAAGTGCGATAAAGACATACAGGGGCGAGATATTCTAAACTTGGTAGTGCATTTTTATTACAAAATGTTGAGAATTCGGACGAAGAAGTTATGAAAGTAAGTCAGATAGCGTTGCATTATGTCTATCAGTATTAGTATTTCTACACAATTACATATATGAGCAATCAATAATCAGAAATATAGGAAGCACAACATTACACGATATTTTCAATACCAAATGAAAGTAAAACGAAAACTGTAAGGCAAGCCTTCTACAGCATTTACAATAAAAAAGTTCTTGTCAATCAATGTTGTGAAAGCAATAATATCGGATTCCATCGACTTAATAAAAAGTGAAACAATTGCGTCACAATTGGTTCCTCGTGCTTGGGAACCAGAGCTCCTGTCACTCATCTCTTATCTGATGTACGATCTTGAGGTTAACTTATATTCGTTGCTAAAACAAACACGAGATAATCCTCTGCGGAATTTGGATCCTGAGAATAAATTGCACAGCTAATATAGGAAGCTACTATTAGTGAGGGTTCTAAGATTTCAGATAAGCAATAATTCCGTTCAGATAAAGACTTGACATAAAAAAGCGCATGATATTAAGATGTGATAAGGCATGTTAAGGATAATTTAAAAGCTGTTACTGATCTCAGGCCAGGTAAATTCGTTATGTATTTATGATTGATAAAAACTTCATATCTAAGATGTAAATAATTTTGTGATCATTACTAATCAAGGAAATATTTTTCCTTGCAAATGCAAAAACCAAATCAGACACAAGGATTCTGTGAATAACAAAAATACGATACGTTAAAGCCTTAATTAAAGGTGGTTACCCAACAATGCGGTGTGACCAGTTTCCTTAAAATGTCATCGGTCCGCACTGGACCTGTTCGTCATACGCCAAACCGCATACAACTGATTGACTATAAGATGGAAATGTGAAAGAAGGAACTTCAGTATTATTTATTTATTGACAAGCCAGGTGTCAGAGTTCAAATGCAAATCGTGTAATAAGCATCATTTCAATAAACAGTCTTACTGGCTATAATAAGATTTAGTTAATAAACCCAAGGAGTTAGCCGTAAAACATGCTATACCACATTTTTGCCTACAAATCTATTTTTTTCTACCAATCCGCAGATCGAGTTTGTAACAAATGCTAAGTTTTTATGATTCATTCGGTAACGGGAGCGCTGTAACCGCGGTGGCCGAGTTCCTTTATTTTGTCTTGCAGCTTGGCACCAGTTGGCACGGTATCTACGTCATTGCACACACATACACAGATACTGTTGTTATTAAAGGACAGTCTTTCTTTTATTACTGCGTCGATCATTTCGGAGAGATGGGATGGTTTGGTACTTGGTATCTTTTATTTTTTAATGTAGGTACTTTGTTAAGCTACTCCTGATTACCCAGGCATCTAGACTTACTGGGCAATTAATCTTAAATGCCGCGAACGCTCTAGTGTAGTCAGTTCTCAATATCAAAAAACTGTTTCTAAGGAACTTCCAATAAAAGACAAAAATAACTTTTTCTAATTCTAAAAGATACATTAGCGAAGGATAAGTTATCCACTATAAACAAGAAGAGCTCGATCGTTCCCTCGTTAGGGCACATACCGTGTATCGTAATGGATTCTGTCGTTTACTTGGTGATTACTTGTAATAAATCAAATGTCCTGACACATACTCATACAAATCCACAAGCGTGTAATTACAGTTTCAATATTAATTGTTTTCGACTGTACGGTCGCTCATTATTGGATGAAACCGGCAAACACATCAAGAAGACGTACGTGAGATGTCCTTGAAAACAGACTTTATCGAGCCAAAATCGCAGTTGAGCTAATAGGTTTACAGAAAACACGCCACATCGGATTAGTTCGTGACTTCATTGTGGACAAACGGACGCTGAATACCGATAAGAAACACAGATAACGGGTTTTCCAAAACTAAGAGCGCCAATTGCACTCAAACAACTGGTATTTTTCAGGTTTAAGGAGCAAACAATTGTTATGCAAGCACTTTCACTAACCACCCTTGTGCAAACCTCTCTACGACTTTTACTCGTCAAGAGCTCGAAAAAAAAAATCGAAAGTACTCGTTTGATAGCAATGCTAAAAAGGTGATAATTAATATTAGTAATTCATACTAAGTTAGATCACGTACGCACACGTCATTCGTTGTTCGTGCGACGAGCGACGAATCATAATCAATCGTTTGAAATAAGAATGTCCTTGCGCAGGAGTCGAAAGCTAATGTTTGAGTGTATTTTGCAAGACAATGATCGTAACGCACGACAACGATGTCCTGAGCATACCTTATTTGTAGTTTGATGTGTTTAGTATTACTGAGCCAAGTGTTACGTGATAACTGTCTTCTTGCCACTTAAATGCGTTTTGTGTGTCGAGTTACATTTTGTATGGCGGCACAGTTGTACGTGACTCGCGGTAATAGTTATTTTATTAATAAACGTTGATATATTTTTGCGAACTTTGCACCCGAGATGCCATGGACGTACTCGTAAATACGGTACGATACGGTCATTGAACCCGGAAAAATGTAAATGGAAACAAGTAATGTTTAATGACAGCTATTGGAAAACGTTCTCCTTCGCTTTTGTAGTAGTCAAGCTTCCCTGAAAATCTTCAGTCCTTTAAATGAAGTCTTGCTAAGTACTTTGCAAATATGCAGTTCTATGTGAACCTTGCATGTATCTGTGCCTAAGAACAGTCGAGACATGCCACTGCCGTGAGTAGGTCCTGCAGACATTCACCTACTTACGCACACAGCGTCCATAATATCCACCTAAATACTATGTTCTTTTGGAATGTACTTATATTTCAATATTTTAATTGTTTTTTTATAAAATTATGGCTTGTCCTATTAAAAATTATTGGCAAAGGCTTTCTTACAAGAAGGATTTGTCATTGTATTTAATTTTGACATACCTACCGTTATGAATCCTGAAAAGAACCGTTTATAAGATTACAGCATTTAATGACTCTCTAATTTGTTATCCAATCAGGTAAAACATTAAACCAAGTAAGATCCGCAGGTACAGTTAGCAATTTTACGGCAAATTTTACTGTATCCAATGATGGTAGCTGTAGAAAATCGATTACCGTGAAAATCAGACTAGAGATCAAGCCAGTTAGAAGCCACAAGATGTTTTTGTCGCTTGAATCTAGTCTAAGACTGATCACATTTTATGCGAGATATTTGAAGATTTTATCCTGAGCAATGACAAACTAGGCAGACTTAGGTTATTGCGATTATGGGCAAAAATATTTTTTTTACCATAGGGATGGACCTATCTAGATTTTGTAAGATAGGGACGCTAACTGTGAGTCATTTCTCCAAACAATTATTGATACCACACTGCTCGCTGTTTCTGCGTAATTGGTCAATTAAAATCGAAATGTATACTTTCTTTTTTGCGATTTTAATTATAAAAGGACTCTTTGTACTGCAAACGAAATAGTCTAACGTTTTAAAAACTTTTTATGTAATCGTTCGCTGAAATTAGTTACTTTCTACAGGTTACGTAACAATATTTGGAGGTTCTATAAAATTGATCATGTGTTTGGTTAGATAAAGGCATCTACATAAATCATACTACTCCTCCTTCCAAACAGTTGGTTGGTCTTTACTTTATCTTTTGACAGCTGTCATATATTTGCAAATAAAAGTTGTAGAGAAATTGCGTTCCGCGCTCATACATTATCAGTTTTGACATCTTCATTTATATGCGCGAATGCAATGTTGTTTACAAATGTGGATGCAGTAATTAATAAATTACAATATAACATCGATATTTCTGTTAGCATTCGAAATGTGACAATAATTTGGAAATTATAAAGATCTGGCATTTAGTATGCAAAACTTAGTATTTGCTAAATAACTTAATTAATTTTTAAATGACTGAATACATTATATACCTATTAACATAGAGTCGAGGCTGTGAAGCAGAAGTCCCGTTATGCTGCGCATTCACGAAGCTTTTATATGAAACGTGAAAATAATTAAAAAATCTTTTATGTGCTTTGAAGAAGTTTTATACTCGATCCTCCAGGAAAGTGAAGTTACTTCTTTTGCTTTAAGTTTCCTTCAATAATACTATTCCAGGAACATCTTGTTATGGTTCAACTAAGTTCTAAGTTTACTATAGTAGTGCAGTACTGGTCGCTATACCAAACACATGTCAGCCGAGTCAACAGTCGGGTGTTTAACCTTATAATGTTTTTCGCGAGCACGTCGCCACAAACATGTTTGTGGACGGGCCCCACTGTTCTCAAGTTTCCAGCATATCTTTCGATATAAACAACAAAAATATCTTTGAATATGTATTTAGGAGCTTAGATGATTTATTTTTATTTTTGTCTACATAACTTTATGTCCCTAAATGAACCTTTTGGCAAGATCTCACACATGGATGACATGGACATGGATCCATTTGGACTTGGTCAAATGAGGCTTTAAGTAAAGTTAAATCTAGTTCAAGCAAGTCTCCTCCAACATCGGTAAATTAGCTCAACTTCAACTGCAAACACAAAAATCAATATTCGATTTTGAGCTACAAAAGAGATCAAGGTTAAGATTATTAAATTAGTAGCAAAATCACAAATATAGGGTGTCCCAAAATTAACGCAAGATTTGAATTTGCCGCCATTTATGCAGTACAGTGTTGCCAACCCTAAAAACAAAATAAATCGACAGTTGACAGTTTAGGGTTAGTAAAAATGGAGCGTTACGCAATAGAACAACGTGTCTTCATTGTTGAGCAATATTTCAAAAATAATGAATGCTTGGCGGCCGCTGTTCGAAAATTTCATACAAAATATGGCCGGAATAGTTTTTTAACTTCGTCAACTGTGAAGCGATTCATTGAAAAATTCCGAAAGACTGGATCCGTGGGAGATGCCAAACACACTGGTCGTCCAAAAACAAGCCGTTCAAATGTCAATATAGAGGCAATGCGTGCGAGTGTCGGTGACAATCCAGGAACCTCAATTCAGCGTCGTGGACAAGAATTGCAAATTTCAAGAAGCTCTCTACAGCGTATACTCATGCTTACAAAATTCAATTAACACAACTAATGAAGCCCAATGACCATGCACAGCGAAGAGAGTTTGTTGAATTTTGCCCGATGTGTTATTCCATAAATAACCCTATCCTATGTACTTTATGAATCAATTAAAAAATTACAATCAAAAGACTAAAAACTGTGTTTTCTATTTAATTCAAATCTTGCGTTAATTTTGGGACACCCTATATTTCGCCTTGTCATCAATGTCACAGATTGTGAAACAATCAACAGATTGTTTAGATTAACACTCTTATATCGATCGATGAGGAATATTTTAACAAAGTACAAATTTAATCAGAGATTGACATAAATAGAGAAAGTGAGAAGATCCGACCAAATGCAAGAAAGATAAATCTATAAAGTGAATGAAGGCATGAGGTAACCACTTCAGCAACCAAATAGGTTCGCTATCAGCTCATTACATTGATCAATAGAAACTGAACTTAGACTCATTCTTGCTACCAGAATGCATCTAAACAATTGATGAAATAATTGAGGCTTACCAAGATTCTGCACAGAATTTTGCCCTCTATTGCCAAAAGTATAAAGCAACTTTTGGCGTGCGAATTTCGCTCATTGTAGTAGCATTGCGCACAGGCACCCGCAATGGTATAACGTGGTCATTAACCCGGGGTACTGGCCTTAAACACACAATGCTAATTCAGCAAATTAGGAAGACTCGCCGAAGAAAAAGGAAAAAGCACATTGTCTTTTATTGACAAAAGTGGTCAAGTTTACAACGCATGAGTACAAAAGTAAAGAAATGTTTCATAGAGCGACCAGTTTCATAAAAATACGAAGGAGATTCTTGATTTTGAAACTGTAAAAGTAGTCATAAGTGGGCCAAAAGTAGACTCTTAAATCTGCCGGTGCAATTGCAAAAACCTGCACGATATTCCGAAACAGAATATGCTGAGAATTATTATATTATTTTGTAATATTTTCTTTGCAAGTGTTTAAGTCACTATCAAGTTTAACACTGATTTTGTAGAATAAAATACATGTTTAATAGAAGCATTTATTGCATTATTCATTGCGAATTTATTCTGTTGTCTGCACACAAGCTCAGTGCGTTTTATTGTGGTGCGTCTGCTCAGACATCCGGCGAGGCAATTTGATGCTCGATTGCGCTGATCACTTTGCTGATAGATTGGTCCTTTGATGTTCATATTTCATAATTTAACTGCAGTTCATGAACTGATAAGCATAGGTTTTTGATCCCTTCGTATATCAGTGGATTGGATTGTACCTGTGCATTGGTTGAAAGCTATTTTTGCTCTTAAGATACGGTGGTAATAAAAGGGTTGATCTAGCTGTTTCCTTTAAAGGATTAGCAATCTACAACAGTATATGTACCCTTTGTTCTTCCGGTTTAAGATAACTAAGTATGATTTGGTCTACCTAATTAGTAATATGCATTAATCATGCAGGCGTAATTTAAATATTAGAACATTAATTACGTAATAGGTGCCTAATGTTTATTGTTTGGATTGATTTTGACGTTCAAGTGCTTTTCATATTTGGCTATGTTGTCTAATTAGTGATGATAAGCAACGAACAGACAGGCGTAATATTCAAATATAACGTAATTTTGTTTGTAACAACGTTTATTTGTTTATTGATACGAATTTGACGTTTATGTAATGTGGTTTCTCATATTTGGCTGTTGGTTTGTCAATGAACACTCTGGGTGGCATAATAATTGTAGCATGTACACAATTCTCAATTCCTAAAACCACATTTAAGTCTTTATGCGCAATAGAATGAGATACAATAATGATGACATGTCTCATAATAATTGTATAGATAGTTCAACTCAGATTTGCGCGCGGCCCTATGTGTGCGTCGGCTTGTAAATATACAACTTTCATTTGTGTGACAGTGACGTCGTCCGAGCATGACGTGTTCTTATCGCTTTTTGTTATGGGTACAGTCGTTTACGAAAATACTAGTTAGGTATTCACGGAGAAATTATTAAGGAGTCAAAAAATGAAACAACATTCAAAGCTTTTTATTATTAAATGTAGTTTTTCATTATTTTCTCATACGTCTTTTCAAATTGACATTTACAGTATCTAAGAATTAAATACTCCTTACATATTTTCTAGCTCGGGGTACGCGGACAATAAATAAAAGTGGGGACTAAGAATGTAAAAAGAGGTATAATCTAGTATAATAATGTAAACAAAATGTGTGGGGAATTTTAAAAAATTTTATTGCTTCGCACAATGTCGACCAAAATAAGACGGAAGTAATGACACTCATAAATGAACGTTTAAGTCAAATTGATGAAGGGATGTGGGGTAATACCTACTTGTCGACATGTACAAAAGAAAAAAGAAGAATAATTGACATGGAGTCAGAATTTATAATTTCACCTTGGAGAGTAGCGAATCCGAAAATTCATCATTTGATTTTTCAAGTAGCGATTCATAATCATTATAAATAAATAAACAAAATTACGTAATAACTGTTTTTTTTAAACACTCGTATATAACCCCTAAATAACTGTATTGTACCCGACTGTACCTCTTGTCACGCACACAAAGTCACGGAATATGTACAAAGGTTACCCACACATAAGGCCGCGCGCACGACTGAGTTGAACTTACTATACCTACTTACAAACGATAGGCAAACATAGGCCGTAGTAAGTTATAAGTATCTATAACTCTGTAGTGGAAACACAAATTGATTGATGAATTGACGACAAGTCATTTTAACTGTGTAATTGAACTTGTCGATAGCGTGGGCAATTAATTAATTAACCGTCAATAATAAAATTAAATCTCAGTACAGAAAATCTCCATTTAAAAGAAATTGATTAGCGCTTGAAGTTTGGAGAATTGATTTATGTCACAAATCTAATCATTTGCATTTATATAACGAAACGTGCGTGGGTTTTCGACGTAATCTTAATGAACTTTCTTTAATTAATTGGAATTTAACATCTGCAGAGAATATAGTTGTAATTTTATATTGGAGGAAGATGAAGAAGGGCGTCAATACAATTCAGGCAAAAACTCCGTATTCTAAATATTTTTTTATAAAAAAAAAAACAGTCATCTATTTACGAGGAAAAGTCTTCCTTGTGTTAGGATGAGTGTTCCCTAGTCATAACAAGAAGTTTTGTTTTCGTTTTAATATAAAGTCATAAGATGTTTTAACCGTTATGTTTAGAGTTGCCCTTGAAACGACCCACACGGACTGGTACCGTTGAAGATCATATCTTACGATACACTCGTAGGTAGGTACATGTTTGAGGAAAAGAAACATTCGCTTTATAGCTATGCTAATGTTCATTCATCCAAAATATGAAAGTAAAACGTAACTCATTTGTGCAGCTAAATATAACATGGACTGAAAAAAGACTAGGAATCCGGTATCAGCCCGAACGATGGCAATTTTTTTAAATAAAATCATGACTCCTATCTAATTTTCAGTCAGCCTGATACCGGTTAATTACGAGATCTTTGTGATATGAAAAAAGGACGTAGATAAGAAGCGATGAACGGATTTTAAATACCTAGGTACAAAAAAGTAGATACTATAGCGTGTCAAACGCTTCTTTCCTGTCAATCAATCAATCAAAGATGGTGATTCCATCAGGCTATTTTCATAATTAGCCTGTAAATAGCACCTATTTGTATGCCGTGCTTCCTACGAGGGCGGAAGAACCGTGATACCAGATCGCGAAGAACAATCAAATAATTAATGGGCCAAGGATGGTTTGATTTCACACATGTTCTCCATACATTGACGAACACGCTAGCAGATTATTATAATTAACACGACTTAACTAATTATGTTGTGCTAATTATTGTTATTAGCGATTAACTTGAGGATGGGGGAATTGCTACAAGATTTTTAAAGATAATGTAGAGCTGGAGCATTGGGTATCCTCGTAATATTTTCAGACTAGGTACTTATCATAAAACACCTATTGTAACTATTAAAGTTTTCTTTCTTTCTATTCTGAAGTCCAAAGCCATTTGCGCATAATTTCGTTCTTAGTTAGGCACTTGTTCATAATTTACCTGTTTACGGTTACACCATAATAAATGACATGAAAAATTACGACCTTTTTTACTATATCAGCCATTTATCTTCTTGTGTTGAAGATTAACGGGTGATACGACACATTTAAGCACTTATAAAGGCTGTAGGCCTTGCTTTATACATCAAACAACTTTCAGTTGATTGCGCGTCAAGCTATCTGGAAAGTCTACCTACAGTAAAACAGGCAATATTTTTCTTACATTTTAAACACAATGTTACGTTACTCAAAAGTAAAAGTCACAGTAAAGTGCTACACTCTATAAGAACCATGTTTACAGTCATTATCCTCAGGATTTCTTGTCAAGTATGTAGCTTCGACTTTCAGTCCATAGTTCCAAAAATGAGCACCAACTAAAAATACAGTTACTAAGTACAAAGAATTTTTGGAGTTCATTATTACTTTTCTTACAGCCGCTTCTTCAGTCAGTCTTGGCAGTCGCTTCTTGTAAAGCACTGGTACTCAGCTACATCCGGTTAGACTGGAAGCCGACCCCAACATAGTTGGGAAAAAGGCTCGGAGGATGATTATTACTTTTAGCCATGCGTAAAAAATGTTACAGGACACAATATAACTAGGTAATAGTACGAAGACCATTTACCGTTTACTAAATAAGTACGTTTTGTATGTGATTGCATTCACAAAGATACTGAAAAAATCTTTAGTATAGCGAATACAATACTTACTGTTATACTAAACACAAAATGTGTGCCAAATATGATTTACGTACGGATATTATCCTAGCACTTATCAGGTTACAAACTAGCACGGATATAGTGATCCAGTCATGCTCTAATCTCCCACGCATTCAAATTATAATTTGAAATAATAAAGCAGCATAATATTTTGAATCATGGTGTTCAAACAAAATGTAAAAGCCATTTTTGATGGTCTTTCAACTAGTCATATAATAATTTCCATTCGCTAAGCTAGATCATTAATCTTGGAAAACAATGACTACTATGAAGGAAAACATCGGGAGAGGAATCACGATCTTAAAAAAAGTTTAAAATTGCCAGCCCCACCTTCTCTGTAAAGACTGTCATTTTTACATAATATTATGATTCCGTTAGGATATTTCCGGAAAAACTTAGAAAAAAGTATTATTATGGCAACACAGGTAATGTTGCGGATATATTTGCATCCGTATCCATCGTCCAGCATAGGATGTATACTTCAATTTCCTTTGCTTTTAGACAAGCAAAACTCACACAGCTTCCGTCCTTTGAGCCGCCATTTTCTTGTCGATGAAGCGAAAAGTTCATTCATCTTTTCCGTAGTGATTGACTAATCACAGAACTGTAACCGTTATTTTAATTATGACAGCTTTTCTTTATGAGCAATCGTGATGCGTTACTAATATTGTTGATGGTGAATTACAGCTACAAGTAAGTAACGGCTTAGAGAATGGTGTTAACGATGTCTTCATTGGATACGATTTGATTTTAGTTTTTCTATAACAATGGAAGAGTCCAAAATGTTTCTAAAATTTTGCGTTTAATATTTCGTTTTAATATGCTTCATTTCATTTGAAAATCGATTGTCACAGCAAATATTAGTCTAATCCAAGGCCTGCAATAATGCTTTTCCCCTCCTTATTGTTGTTTACAAACCACAACTTAAACACCATTGCTTATGATGGCTTTCTGATTTTTATACAAAATCGTGTTGATCTTAATGCGGTTTAGACTAGATCGAAGTCATTGTCCTCAATACGGATAGTCGGATAGTGTAATTTCATGATTGTCGGCGTCCGTCGCGAATCAGGAATGTACTGACTTAGTTCTCTTCCACAGTAACAATGACACGATATTATCGGAATCCAAGTAAACAGATGTTAGCCTTGATTATTTAATCAATCGATTGTTGCAGTTGCTTATAGGGTAATTTCGCCTGTTCGCGACCATCGCCCAGTTCGCGTCCATTTTGCCGATGTCCTTTAAAAAAACTTCGAAAACAAGATAATTAACACACCAATCAAACGAAAGATCATTACCGCTAATACGTTAATGTATAAGAGGCACGCACAGATAGACAAAAGTTCTGTGCGTCCAACCAATCCTTTTAGAAAAAGTAATTAGTCTAGGCTCTTCAACAAGAAAGCGCAAACACGTTGAATTTTAGATAAAAATTAGTGTGCAGCGGCGTGTTTGATGGTAAGTTTTATATTGTTTTATGTGAATTTTAGGATAGATAGCTATTTCTACAGTTTAATGATGAATAAAGGTATAATGTTTTTTATGAATTTGGTAATGTTTTTTATATTTAACGAATAAAATAAGGTGGACGCGAATTACTACATCGAATTTTACAAAACTTCCACTTTGCGTCCACAATGGACGCGAACTAAAACTATCCTCTATACCAGTGATTCCCAAAGTGGTCCAGGTGGACCCTCAGGGGTCCACGGGAGACTTGCTGGGGGTCTATGTAGGCGTGAACAAAAAATGGGGGTCCCTAAGATGTTAATGGGGGTCCACGAAAATTTTTCTGCTTTTGATAGTAAAGAGCAAAAATGTAAGCATAGTTTTTATAAGGGCCTACCTACATTGTTTTAAGTACCTATCTAAGCAGATAATATTTTAATAAGGCAAGCGACTGTTACTTGTCCAAACTTGCGTATTCGATATTACGTACAATTTCAAACCAGGTTTGAAGATATACTGACGATGGATATACCACCATGGATCATAAATCCATTTGATGAAACGGAAGTGGCCAATGTTGTATTACAAGAGCAGCTGCTCGAGCTAAGCACTAATGAGGAGCTGAAGGTGAAATTTAGAAAAGGCTACCCAACATTTTGGCTGCAAGCAGAAATACCCGAAAAATATCCTGGACTGTGGCAAATCGCAAGGAAATTTTTAATAGCTTTTCCCTCGTCCTTGTCGAAAGGAGTTTTAGTGCCGTTACAAACCTCTTAACAAAAAAAAAGGAGCAAATTAAACATCACAGAGCGGGGGGATTTGCGGTTATTGCTCACAAAAATAAAGCCAAACATTGATCGTTTGCTGACACTCCATCAGATACATCCTTCCCATTAATTAAAATTATGACCTGAACCTATACTTATTACCTTAATATTTTTTTCTTGTCTTCTTCTATTCTTTTAATAAATAAAGTGATATAAAATGTACCATTTTTCGTTTTTATTTTACATATCGGAATATAGGGACAGAACTCAGAAGTGACACAATTTTTATTTTTTGGCGACTTTAAGAATGTGGTAGAAATGTAGCAGTAAGGGGTCCACCGAAACCAGTAAAATTTTGAAAGTGGTCCACGAGAAAAATAAGTTTGGGAACTACTGCTCTATACTAATAAACCAAATTGCGTCCACTGCTTTCGTTAAATACTTGCTTATAAAAAATAATTAAAACATGGGTACTGTTTAATATATTAAGATTAAACAGTAAATTTTTAAATTTTTTTGTTATTTTAAATTAAAAATCAACATTATCATCATTTAAAATTCACTTTAAAAAAATAAAAATAATTTTTCTCAACATTGGTTTAAGTAACTTAAAATTAGGCAATTAATTTTGCAACTTGAAAAATAAACAGTAATCAGTTCTGTTAATTTTACCCTAAAATCACAGGGAAAGACCCGCGTTGATTATAGTAAGTTTTTGGCCATATTAAATTAACAAAACAATATAACAACTTTGTCTAAACATACAACTAAAAGAATTGTTGAGTCAATAAATTATCAGACAAGGCATATTCTTTGAATATTTTTTTTATCGATTTATTCTTCTCTCGAATATCATTTAATGCTTTCTTTAAATCTTCTTCTGTGTATGTTGTCTTTTCCTTCTTTTTTCCTGTATCCCATGAACTTATCTTAAATGAAATTACTTAATATATTAAGATTAAACAGTACATTTTTGTATTAAGATATATACGTGGTTATAATTAAATTATATTTTTTTTATGAAGATATATACGTGGTTCTAATTAAATTATAATTTTTCTATTTTTTTATTAAGATATATATATATACGTGGTTATAATTAAATTATAATTAAATATTTAAATTATAATTATAATTTAATTATAACCACGTATATATCTTAATAAAAAAAAATACTGTTTAATCTTATTTTAAGTTACTTAAACCAATGTTGAGAAGAATTATTTTTATTTTTTAAAGTGAATTTTAAATGATGATAATGTTGACTTTTAATAATTAAGTTTATTGTTAAATAAAGAAATTGATCTAATACAATCTTTCTTTATTAATTCTTAAAAAAATCACCCCTATATTCCTTTTCTAAGCTACTGGACGCGAACTGGACCATGGGTGGACGCGAATTGGATTTTGTGGACGCAAACTGGGTAAAACGCCTAATTTTGAGGTTTATCGATTTAAATAGAAAACGTAAGATATTTCTAATACAACTGAAAGTTAATCTTAAAATAGAGTATATAAGGAATACATTACACAAATTTGACATGGAAATGAGTGCTGGAGCATTTTTATTATCGCCGTCAAACTTGCCAACTGCACTAAATGGTCGCCAACAGGCGAAATGACCCTATACGGAGATAATTTAGTTTGTACGCACTCAGATTGTACGCAGATATAATTAATTATGTTAAACAAACGCATTTTAGTAATGAGAGTAATTTAAAATACACTTGTTATAAGTAGTATTGACATCATAAATGACCTAAATGCGGGAATCAACAGCCATTAGTAATGCTTTGTTGACTTCAGAGGATACTTCTTCGAAGTAGAAAGATTACTTACCTAATTAGGGATTCATATTATTTACGGAACTTGTTACGTAGGAGCGATATCAAGAAGTCCCTTAGGTACATAAACTGCACCTTTTCTGAATGTTATTGATATTTTGTCACGTATTTAATTGACCTTATCCTGAGGTTCTAAGTGTAAAAACATAATATAATTAATCCATGAAATTATTTGTTTCGCGGGTCAGTCAAGCAAACAAAGGTTAGCCGAAGACTTTTTTCAATATAAGTAGATTAGATACAATATGTAAGTACTTGCCTTTTTGCAGAATATGTATTTTTAACAAACATATTTTTGACATTTGTCTAAATCTCTCTTACCTCTGTTACAAAAGCAAATCTCTCAGCTTGGTTCCAGTATGCTTTTTCTTTATTTACTAAGAACCTGGTAGGATTATCCGTGTAAGTCTCATAACTATTTTTGCCAAAGATGAAGACTGAGTAGCAGACATCCCAAAACTAATCAAATTACCGATATCACGTAGGTACAATGTCTTGTAACAATTACGTATTGTAATGTCTTAACAAACAGTCTAACAAGGGTAAGGTCAGGCTGGTCTATTACTCAAGTGTTATTGAGGCCGCTTTCTCATTGTCTCCTTGGTTAGCCCCCGCCGGCGATCATTAGACCTGATGCCCACATGAGGACCTTTAATTACAGTCATTGTATTTGAATTTCATATGTAGAACATTGCTGTTACCTTTTGTTTTTGATGAACGTAGGACAATTTGGTGGCACAAAGACGATGTATTTTGGGGAGACTATGAAGTTAGCTGTTGGCTATGCCATAGTATTTTCAAAGGGAAAACTAGAAACTTCAAGCTCGCTCTTAGCGGTCGGCTGCAGTAAAGTCGGTAATGGATATCAGTTTATAGCAATTGAAGAAAAAAGCAAGTAGAACCGCCTACTGCACTCACGGTTTAAATGTCGTACTTTGTAAAAGCAACACGTAACGATGGCGAATTCTCGCGATTCTTGTTGGTCTGTTTGCTTGTCTATCAAGTTTAATTCACTACCAAACATGGAACGAACCACGTGCGTAGGAAGTAAAGGACTGTTCTACCAAATATGTAACATGGCAAGGTCTGAGGTCGTCGACCAGAGTAATTGTTTTGGTAGAACCATAAAGAATGAAACAAACTTAATTACTAACAGTCACATGTTTATGGAAAACCGAAAAGGATTCCTTACTCATAATTAAAGGAAATCGGAGTTGTTTTTTTATTTTGGTATTCACGAATTAGGTAACGGTTCTTTTTAAACGTCAGATCCGCACGGGTGATTAAAATTATTTAGGGCTTAAAGACCGTTAAAGCGTAGGAGGGAAGGTAAGGACCTCGAAGTAAAAATTAACATCTCATGCCAATACAGCTTGTCTTGCAGAGTCTAAAGGTTGTTTGTTTGCGCAAAAGATTTTGGAACAAAATCGCACTGTCTACTGCACAGACTACCTTCAGGCTCATCAAGACATCGGCCGTAAACCGTCGTGATTACGAATCAACGGCCAACATATTAACACGATATTAACTTAACAAAATCAAAAAATAGGCGCGACACCTTGATAGTAAAACAGGTTAGTGAGTCAGCTCCGAGTCCAGACGAAAGGCCAAATAAACTAAGAGCAAAACTTGCAGAACCACTCCGCCTAGCGACGATTTTCCGTAACCACGATGAGTCATTGAGGAATTTCTCTGATTACTACTGAGAATAATATTGTTGCCACTGCACCTGCAGTTTAAAACTTATATGTATGTCTCTTTATTTTTGGTCCTCTTTCCTGGATGTTTCGTGTCTAAATTGTTGATTGTAATTTCAATAAATTTTTTTATGATTTGGATGATGCTCCCATGCTAATGAGCTAAAAGTATCTAAAATTCCCTCATAGTTTCTAGTAATTTCGCCAAGTTTGAGACAGCAGCAGCGAAAATCAAGTAGACTCAATGGTGTATTCTGTTTTGTGACAGGATCGTCAGGATCGGCGATAGCCTTGGGTCCTTGCACCTGCGAGTTGTGAGGTGCGCGTACGCACTTTTTGCTCTAGTACAGGATAATACCACACTGGTTGGCTTGGTAACACGTATTTTAAACACCACATACCATTTTCTGTACTTTGTAAATACCAGCATGTTTCTGGTTGTATGTATTTTTTATATGTGAACAGATTTATGTTGTTCTCTAGAATTTTGGAAAGATAAACCTCTTTTTAAAATTTCAAACTTTCTTTTCCAGTGAATCGAAGCAAAGCCAGTGCTGTCTAACAGAATTAGAATGTTTTAAATCCATCAGAAACTTCCATAGAGGAAATTAACCTTGGGAAAACCAAGGTAAAGAACAAATAAATTATGCATAATTATGTGTTGCAGCTAGAAAATAAACATATATGATGAGGCATACCATAGCACATCATTAACTCATAATATCACAGCTACACAATAGAATAGATGCATTACAAACAATATTTTTTGCTATGTTTAAAAAATGAAGAAAATTGCATAAAAGAGGTATGGTATATAATATAATAATCTGTCATTATATTTTCTTGGGTAGGTAAGGCAGATTTTTATTTTGGAAAATGAATTATGAATTACATAATTTCGAATATACCTACTTACAAGTAAAATTATGTAAATATTTTTTTTGTATAATTCTGTATTCAGATAAAATGCAGAGAATAAATTCTTGCATTCCTACTTCTAACTTATCTCAATGATAAGTAGTATAGGTACTTAATTAATGAAATATCATGTTATCATTTCATTCTGGGTTTTTACATTGCTTCAATCTAAATCATGTTGTTACAATTAATTACAAAAATTGTGTGATTAAAATGCTACAATTAATGGTGTGTATATTAAATATTTTTACAGAGTTAAAAAAACTGTTCAAGCAAGTCTAATAATGACCTTGTTATGTATTGTCTTGATATTAGATTTGGTTCAAGTATTCTTCAAATAGCTTTCTGCAAATATATAAGAAGTAGGTATATAGCTTTATTACTGTTAGTCGATTTTTTCTCGAAAGAGTAACAAACACGTACATTCTTACAAACTTTTGCATGAATATTATCAGTATAAAAAAAATTACCAAAATAAATGATTGCCTTCAAAATTGTTAAACAGGATGTGACATAACCAAATTATCATAATTAATGAATTTGAGAAGGTTTCAGTTAGTTTAAGATAGGATACTACTTGTAGGAAGTATTTACTTGTATCAAGGTTTCTCTATAGTTCTGATTTTAAAGAGGATATAATACTATGGTATTGTTGTACATACAACAATCGTTCAAAATATCATCTTTCATTATATCATGTTACAGAAATAATTGTGTCATTTTGTATCTAATATACTTACATTACATTGAAATAAAAAAAGAATAAGTTGAGGATGGATTTATTTACTTTAAAACTTGTTCTTCTTCTTTAAATTTCCGAATTTTCTTTATTCTATGTATCTTGCAAAAAAAAATGCTGGTCAATGCCACATATAGAAAACAAGACCCCTAAGACGACCCACTGACCGAAATTTCTTAATCAGATTCTGACCAAAACATCCCTTTAAAAAAATAGCAAAAATAATAACAGTTTTGTTTCTTACATTTTAATCCATATATACGGTAACTAACTACGTTATTAATTTGCTGCAAACTAGCATTACAAATTAAGATAGATATATTGTGTATAGCATGAATAGATAGTATGAATCTACAGGAATCTACCTATTGTTTTTAAAGTTGTATAGAAAGCATCGATGCACCAAACTTACCTTGAGTTGGGAACTGAGCGACACAGAACACATAACATGTAATTAATGCATTAACGATAGAGTTTCATGGTATATTTTAAAAGTTTAGTAAAACTTTAACACTTTGTAGTTAGCACGTACACAACAAACACAAAAGTATTTGAAACTATTGAATAAACGTCAAGGAAAGAAATTCCAAACTCTGGTTAAGCTTAAGTAACAAGTTTCGTTTTCAATAATTTTCTTTAGTATTGAAAGATATTGAAAATCAATTTTCTAGATAACTAGAAGTGAGAAAAAACTTTACAAGTACATTTTTTTAATATTCAGAGCTTAACATGGTGCTGTAATGAAGTAAATATTTTATTTCTATAAAATCTAAATAGATGTTCTGAACGCACCCATATAAGTTTATTCACGAAGGCTGCTACGCACAAATCGCTGAAAGTAAAAATGTGTAAAATGTTAATCTATTTTAAAAGTCATGCATTAATTTTTAAAAATAACTTTTTACGGAAAATAATAACATTGTTATTTGTTTTATTGAGGGCTAGAATAAGGAGATTAGTAATTTTATAATAGTTTTTGGAGTAAGTTATAACCACACGAAATGTCAAAAATAAAGTTTTGTTGACAGTTGTTGTCATAGCAACGAAATCGAAAATAAAAAGCGGGAGCTAAAACAAAAATATTTAGTTAGCTTCTTTAAATAAAAAAATATGGGCAGCATGACTCGTTGGTTAGACGTAGAAGTAGGGACAGACGACATAGACCTTAATACTTTGCCACAAAACTTAGCGCTATTGGATTTACAAAACGATAACGAATTCAAACTTCTCGTTGGCGATTTCGGACGAGGAGAGGATGGGCCTAAGTTAAAGGTAAAACGTTACTTGAATACTTTATATTTTTTGAACTGAAGAGAGACGAAAAACACTATAAATTTCGGTCGTTTGATCATATCAGCCATAATTTTCACACATACTTGTTCCATTGTTAGGTGTTCAAGGGAGCCATGCAAATATCAGACACGGTACTCCCAGACCTGCCTCTCGGTGTCGTAGGCTTCTACATCAGCGAGAGCATTCCTCGGTCCATTCCCATAGTGGCAGTAGCATACAGCTCTTGTGTGTTCATGTACCGCAACTTGAAGCTGTTCTATAAGTACTATCTGCCGTCTACTGAGCTGAGTATGTGTGAGATGGAGGTTTGGAAACAGGTAAGTAGATTTTATAATAAATTATTTATTAACATCTATAGGTAATTTTGTTAGTCAGATAACATTTACCTAAATAAATAAATATGACAGGTGATCACAGTTTTTAAACTAATTTTTTTACACTTGAGATATAAAAGAGACTGACAAAAATAGGGATGCTCGCTATCCCCACTTTGCTCTTGAGAATTATCTTAACTTGTCTACATTATAGGCATGAATATACATGTAATTTTATATAGAGTGATGGAATCTTAAAGAAGCCAGTGAAAATCCTTACCTTAATTTAAACCAATCAATATTTAACATTTCCAGTTAACAGACACAGCCAATCACAACGCAGAAGCCATAAGTCCGCTCATAGAGAGTCTCAAAGCCATACCACACAATACGCTCACAGTACAGTCAGAGAATCTCCTATCATTAACCCTCGAGCAACAGCTGGAGTACTTGGAAAACAACCCAGAGTTACCCAGCAAGATAAACACGGAGATTGTCTGTATTGGTACACTGAAGATGCACTCCATTGAGAAGTATTCCGTAAGCTGTGTTGTAGTTGCTACGGAAGACGGTGATGTGATACTGTTGGATCCGCAGACTTTCAGCTTGCTATCCCAGGTTAGTACTTAAATGTCTTTGAACCTAATCTTCTTTACTACTCTGGTGCTATAAAAGAAATGAGTACAAAAAACTGCATAATTTTTTGAGCTCCAAAAATAGTGTGATATTGGGTGCTTTCATGAACAAAGAGCTTATTACGAATAACTACTCTTGAAACTTATTTAAAATTTACAAATGTAGACACAGTAATTTAAATTGGCATAAATAATAAAGTAATCGCTCAATTTGTGCCAATTTACATTCCTGTTAATAAGATAATAGGCACATAATTCCTATTAGTCCATTTTTAGGGTTCTGGACCCAAAAGGTAAAACGCGACCCTATTGTTTTCGCTCCTCTGTCAGTCCGTCCGTCTGTCACCAGGCTGTATCTCATGAACCGTGATAGAGTTTAAATTTGCACAGGTGATGTATTTCTGTTGCCGCTATAGCAATAAATACTGAAAACTAGAATAAAATAAATATTTTGGGGGGCCCCCATACAGCAAACGTGATTTTTTTGCTCATTTTCTAAATAATGGTACGGAACCCTTCGTGCGTGAGTCCTACTCGCACTTGGCGGGTTTTTCAATGTCCCGTGTCTATCTTCATAACGTTGTTTGATTTGTCCAGGCCAAAATCTGTGGGGTAAAGAAAACTCCATATCAGATGATAACCACTGGGCTCTATTCTGTTGACTACAGAATTACTATAGCGACGAGGTGTGACTTATTGCTATTTCTGTTTAGCAGGCACTTTTATATGACACTGCTTTTGTTTTATGATTCACACCTTTGCACTGAATTATTAATAATAATCATTTATTATTGACACAAGTTTTATCACAATTAATAGGTGGTTTAACCGACTTCCCTAAAGAAGGAGGTGTCTGCTGTAGTTAGTGGTAATATAGTTATTATATGTATTTTTAATAATTATATTTAATTTAATATAATTAGTCCCATTGGGATATGAAAGTGCACCTGTGTCTGCGCAAATGCTTGTGCGCTATAATATGTCCTGCGCAGTTGGCTAATCTCCTTATATGAGAACAGCCGCCCTGACTGACAATCAGCTAGCACGCTATTTTAAAGTAAATAAGTGTTTCAAACATTCCCGCCACTTTGACCAACATTATTTAATTTAATACAATAATGTGGTAAAAACCCTTCTATGTAACAATTTCTCTTCTTCCTAATTTCAGAGAGAAGTCAGTATGCGTGTTAAAAAGAGATTGGCCAGAGGGTCGTATACTGTTCACGACGGATGATCACATTATTGCCATAGAAGTGGTGACGGCTGATAGCAGCGTTATGGTCATATGCGCTGATAATACCATGGCGTGTTACAGTAAGAAGGTATGTTTTTCGAATTTTTAATACTAGGTAGCTTTAGTCTAAAATAGCTGTTAAGTTCCCCGCATATGATTATTAAAATAGCCTTTATAATCTTCTATTGGTCTTTTTCCGAGGTTACTAAACAGACTTTTTTCTATCCCACTGTGTCGCGTTTAGGCCTCTTCTCAATACAGACAAGGAAATAGTGTTAGGTAAGTTACCAAACTTTATGACATTGTGGGAGGCGCTGCCCAGAAACCATTTTAACATATTAGCCACATTCGCGAACTTCTGCTAAAAAATGGATTTCGAACCGGCCATCAAGTTTGGCTCAAGCTGTACCTACCTACTTACCTTACTTACTTAACATATAATTTCCAGGGCAAGAAGCTATGGTGTTTAACACTAGAACACCGTCCAGTCGCCATGACGCTAGTGCCGGTGCTACACCTCGGCGTGACGCTGACGGGCGTCGCGTTAGCTTCGGGCCACGTGCATCTGTACGACGGCAAGGCGAGGCGGGACACTGTGTTCGTTAGAGGTCTGTGGACCGCCATTATGTTGGATCTTAGAAATGTAGGAGCCATTTTGTGTCGAGGATTAAAGAAAAAAATTACTAAAACAATGAATTGATAGGAAAAGAGGAAGTTCATGTAACGAGATAGGGAAACGGGACAAAAAGGGGAAAGAAGTAAATGGCAGTAAGAGAGATGTAGACAGTGGGAGCAATGCATTAGTAAGAATGGAGAAGATCGGATAGTAGATAATAAAAAGGGTAAAGGGAGGGTGTCAGCAAAAACAACAATTTCATTTCTATAAAAAAAAATGCTGTTCCTACCTTTTCAGATGTGGTGTCGGTTATGAAGTTCGGTCAACTGGGACAAGAGGAACACGTGCTTATCATCATAACTGGAAGTAAGTACACGCTTGTGTGTGACAGAAAATTCCCTTTCTCACAAAATGTCTCATCATTCCTGCACCTATAGTATAATAACTTCTATATACTCCCTTATGTATTCCCCTTATATTCTCCCCTATATAATTTAGTATATATATGGTATGTATTTTTAGTATATGTATGGCTTTTTTTGTTTTTCTTCCACACAAAAACTAATTGATGAATTTTGATGAGGCAGTAATATAACATATCATCAAAACATTTTTTTTATTCGGGTGCGCGAAGTAGTCCCCACGGGCCTCGGAAGGAAGCGGGATTTAATATTAATAGTTATTTGTTATACAAGAGGGCAAAGTTGCTTTTTAACCGCGGGCTCAATTTTGATGACCGAGCAAGCGAAGGATTCTAAAATTGAAAAACGAGCGTAGCGAGTGTTTCAATAATTAGAATCCTGAGCGATAGCGAGGGAATCAAAAGAGCACAAGGTGAAAAATCTTTGCACACGAGTGCAACACGTAACTTTTCATACCACCTCATCGAAGAAATTACTTAATGCAAAAAAACAAAATGGCGCGCAAATATGAGTATCAAATTAAAAAGAAGTATCTGTTAAAGTTCATTTATTTGAAAACTCAGTTTAAAAATGAAATGATGTTAAATATCTATGTAAAAACAATAATAAAAAATAATTAATTGAATAATTATTTTAAGCAGTATTTTATTTATTTAATATGTATTTGTTTGAAAAGTCTTATCAAGATTGTCACAAATGGAGTATTGCACACGATATTCTAAATTCAAATCACTTTGCCGCTCTAGAGGATAAAAACGGCTTTTGCGCTCAGATATCAAAGGGTAAAACTACTCTTTCCGAGATGGTGGGATGAAAAATACTTTTTCAGGTGGTAACCTAATGCTGAAGATATTGAAGCGTACGGCGGAGTTCAGCGCTGAGTCCGCCGGCGTGGAGCTGAGCGGCGCGGCGGCGGGCCACAAGCCCTGGCTCATCCCCAAGAAGTCCAAGCTCTTCCTCGAGCAGGCCGCCCGGGAGAGGGAGAATGCCGTCCGTGAGTAGTTTCACACTTTAACCACTTCACTGTCCACGATGTAGACATAATAGTTAAACAATCCGTGTGTATCACATATGAACCATGGGACAGGGAAGTTATGGTGAAGATATTACAGCGTACAGCAAGTTTCGGAAGGCATGATAAAGTAGTAGAACTCGGCTGTCATTTGGACATCTTCTTGTGGAACACGTCCACATCTTTCAATGGTGCAAAAAGCCTTTGTTTAAATAACTTATTTTTATCCTTTTTCTTTGTTTGAATGGAATTTCTTGTAAGAGTTGCTGTTTCAGACGGGTGACCCGCTCGAATATTTTACTCCTGAGATGTCAAAATAAAAAGGTTTATTTCGTCGACGACAACGTTTTAATTATAGGAGAAAATCTGTTTATTTTAATTTTATTTAAGCTTGATTCCAAATTCATGCAAAACGACACCTATTGGAATTTTCCATTTGGAGCTACAATGATCGGGAGATTTTTTAACTTGTTCCATAAATAAATATGTATTATGTTTTCATTTGTTTTGCAGTAATGCACGAAACATTTCAACATGAATTGAACCGACTGCGGCTATTGGCTGCGAAGACGTTGCAGGAGGCACATCTCAAGTCCGACAACTCCGTCGGCACCGGACGTATGGAGTCTCTGAGACTCACTGCTGAGGTAAATTCACCTCTATTGCTTGTAAAATATCATCATCACCATTAATATAAGGAATTTTCGGCTGTCTTTTTCATTTAATATTATGTACCAATCCTTCTTCTCTTATAAGTACTCTTGTTGTGCCCATCAGGGTCCAAAATTATAGCTACTATTTTATAATGCCCACCTTATACTGTTCGTTAGTGAACGCAATATAAATTAAGATGAACGTAATCCAGTGTTGGTTGATAACCATAAAACTTACTGTTTGAGTGAAATGATATGCAAATCTTTTGACCTTGACTGCCATTTTTCCAAGTTCCTAACAAAAACGATTCCGATTAAACACAGGGAAACTTGATATAACATCCAAATGGGCTCAGTAATTTTACAAACCCTGATGATGTCCTCCTAGCCGATTATCGGCTACGGCGGCTGTTCTGTTGTAAGGAGATCAGCCAGCTGCGCAGGACGTATTATAGTGCACGAGCATTTGCTTGGACACAGGTGCACTCCCTATTCCTTCACTCTCATAGCCCGATGGGACGGTAATCCGACACCACCGGAGAGAGATCAGGTGCATGACCGACATTAACGTGCTTTACAAACCCTATCAGACAAGTTAATAGACATAGAGATTTACCACCTACATTTTATCTATGTTCACAGGTGGAAGGCCTAGGCCCCGTGTTCCGTGTGACGCTAATCATAGAGAACAACTCCAAGGAGAAGGCGGTGATAGGCCTCGCCATATTGTTCCACGTGCACACGCTCAATTATAAGGTCTCCAATCCTTATATCAAGGTATGTGAATTAAATAACCGAATTTAGGCTTAAATGTCCAGTGTATAAGGTAGAAAATTACTTTATCTTAAAATAGTGTCCATTTCAAACTTTCACCTCTAGGATTTACTAGCCTATTATTTCACGGAAGAAATAGATTACATCTGTAGATACTACAGCTTTCTGCCACTAAAGGAATGGAAATAGAGTTCTAGATACAAAACATTTTTTTAAGTTTTATTATTCTGCAAAATATAGACGTAATTTGGAATACATGAATGCCTATTAAAACTCTAGGTATATTAATTTCAGGTTCCTCTGCTCTCACCAGGCGGGAAACTAAAATTCCCAACAAAAATAGAAGAAGTATTCGATGAAAATATAAGTCCTGACGTCTTATTCCGACCAGTGACAGGCCAGGGAGGTGAAAGGTCACTAGTCAAAGTGTTACTACTGAAAGAAGGGCGAAAAACTCCGGTACTCGCAGCCACGGTACAAATGCCCCCCACAGACCCCATGATGTTACCTTTCGACAAGATGCAGGAAATTGCAGCAAATGATGACCCCAACTGGAGGATTAAAACGTAGTTTGGTTTAGCGCCATCTAGTGGTGGTTTGTCGTACTTGTAGTACGAGTGTGGGTTGATAGATGGTGTTGTTGTAATGGAGGTTTTAATCTCAGGATTTTTAATACTCAAAAGAAATTGTTGTGTGTTAATAAATAAAATTATGATGAACATTATTTTTCTGTTTGCTCCTGTGTAAGTTTGCTTCTTACCCATATTTTAATATGTTTTTCGTTATTTTTTTGTCCCAGGCTTGTTGGTAATAATTATTGCACTCTGTGTAAAATCTACGTATGTGCATTTCAAAATTGGCTAAGAATTTCAACTTACCATACCTACCATATAAGTTGGTTACGTGCAGCATGCATCCAACAATATACGTGGAATTGGTTTCGGTGTTTCTACTCAAGGTAGACATGAAATGCCTCATTACCGGGTTGTTTGACCGATGTTAGGGGAGGGCAAACTTATATGTTAAGTATTCCAGGAGGGTAACTGGGTTGAGTAGGTCAGATAGGCAGTCGTTCCTTGCAAAACACTGGTACTCAGCTGCATCCGGTTAGACTGGAGGCCGAACCTAACATAGTTAGGAAAAGGCTAGATAGATGATGATGAAGGGAGGGCAAACTTGATGATGATAAACTATTTTCCATTTGTTCGTTCTATTGGTATGTGAATCGGAAAGCTATAACTAATACCTAGATATTACTATCAAAATAATAAAATCACTGGTTTACGTGTCCTGTCCACGAGCAAAGATAACGTAAAGTATTAAAAGATTTCGGATCGATAACGATATCCTTATCATCTTACCTATAATGGGGTATGTATTAGTAACCTCATGTTAGCTTAATACCACTTTTATAAAACGACAGGTGTTTAAAACCAAAAAGAAGGTAGGTATCTATAGCTTGTTAGTCATTGTTGCAAAAATACAGCAAGCGGTTATTTCATGAGTCATTTAAACTCACTAAAGTGCTTAAAACTAAACCTAAAAATTCAATACTTTTGTAATGTCAGTTGTGGTGGCCTAGTGGGCAAAGAACCAACCTCTCGAGTATGAGGGCGCGGGTTCGATTCCAGGTCAGGCAAGTACCAATGCAAATTTTCTAAGTTTGTATGTACTTTCTAAGTATATCTTAGACACCAATGACTGTGTTTCGGATGGCACGTTAAACTGTAGGTTCCGGCTGTCATTGAACATCCTTGGCAGTCGTTACGGGTGGTCAGAAGCCAGTAAGTCTGACACCAGTCTAACCAAGGGGTACCTTGTTGCCCGGGTAACTGGGTTGAGGAGGACAGATAGGCAGTCGCTTCTTGTAAAGCACTGGTACTCAGCTGAATCCGGTTAGACTGGAAGTCGACCCCAACATAGTTGGGAAAAAGGCTCGGAGGATGGATTGTAATGTCACAAAAATCCCGTCCATATCCGGTGGCATAGAAACACAACGTAATTTCTTTTAACTTCGGATGTCAAAAACAGTTCTTTACAAGGTTTTAGAAGCAGCAAATCCAAAGTGTGATCACGATGATGACAACCACACCTGACGATTGATCATAGAGTTAACAAGTCTTGACGCGGTCAGTCCAAGGGTGGGTGACCATCTTGCCATGGCGAGGAGGTGCTTTGTTTCGGAAGGCACATTAGATTGATGGGTGCCAGCTATCTTTTGAACATCTCTGGTAGTCTTTACAGGCATTCCTACCCCTTGGTACTGGTATTGTCATGGTCTTGGTTGCACAGATACCTAAACTGGATTGAGGATCTGTCGCTTAACATAAAACACTCTCATCAGGTTAAGACTGAAAGCCGAGTCCGCCCAACATCGTTTAGGAATAGTCTAAGCTAGGTAGATGATGACGTGATTTTCCTTAGTAAGTTGAAGAGGTATTAACTAAATTGCAAAGTACCCATCTGCTCTAACTGGAAAGGGTAAGAAAAACTTTATGCTTTTACTGTGTTGCTGCTTATTAGGCCTTCAGAACGTTCTGTGATGACAGTTCAAGTTTGGTGCACGACTTTGACCTTCGTCGAGGTCGTCAATATCGCTAAATCATTTCGTGATATCTAAAGTCCAGCTCTCAACCTGCCAGATAATGTGATATAGAACAATCTTATCTGCTTACCTAAAGGTAATATTTAGCATACTCACTTGCTCTACCAAGTTCCTACTTATAGCAGCTGTGTCTGCGCAAATGCTCGTGCACTATAATATGTCCTGCGTAGTTGGCTAATCTCCTTACATGAGAACAGCCGCCGTAGCCGATAATCGGCAAGGAGGACATCATAGCAGCTGTAGTAAAGAAAAAAAAAGTCCCGCTTCGCGAGACCTGTAACTATCTATTACTCAAGAATACCTAGCTTTTAAACTGGTTAAAATCAATTAGGTTAACAACTGCGTTTATGCATCTAAAGGTACCAACATGTTTTAGGAACGTAATAAAAGTGTTATGTGACTTACATGCATTTGTGCATTAAGCACTGTACTAAGTACTTAAAAGATAAATACAAGATTATCTCGTGCTTAAGATAAGCAAAACAAACGACAAATAAAATAATTATGTTATCCTTAATTGAAAAGGTTGTGATGCATGAATCGACAGATTGACCGGCCGAACTGTGAAAAGGCTGTTGACAGTTTCAGCGAAGTAGCGACGCGAAAAGATGCGTTTTGAGAGCTAGCTGCCGACCGCATTTGCCGCGACTCGCGACTGCATAAAATCGGCAGCAGCTGCATTATTTAAGTGAAACCGTTTTGGATCGAAGCGGCGACAGCACATGCAGTCGATTGATTTCGTGCAGTCGCTGCAAGTGGTGGGCAGTTGCAGCCGCTAACATTCACAACGTACCTTGAGGAGAAGCAGCGCGAAGCTCAAATATATATTTTGGAACCACTAACAAGAAACAAAAGTTCGGATCATATCTATACTAATATTATAAAGCTGAAGAGTTTGTTTGTTTGAACGCGCTAATCTCAGGAACTACCTACTGGTCCGATTTGAAAAATTAATATAAAATAGATAGGCCATTTATCGAGGAAGGCTATAGGCTACTTTTTCGTATAGGGTTCGTGCAGAGGTATCCACGGGATGCGGGTGAAACCGCTGCCGTTGAAGCTAGTTAGGTATTTGATAATCACGAACTGTTGAAGATTTTAGAATTCGTATTTAAAGTAGTTTTCAGTTAAGAATCTCGTAGGTAACTAGGTAAGTAAATATAATGAGAGATACTAGAGAGTATAGGTAGGTTAGTTAAGCGATATTGTAGGGGTAATCGGTATTATTATCGGGCAAATACCTAGGCATTAGACTAAACCTAGTGACGACCTTATTTCTTTACTATCGGAGCTTCATTTAAAAGATAGCCGGAGCTGTTCCAGCCGGTTGTATTCCGATAATTTATCGATTAAATCACCGATAAGTGTAATCGGTGATAAATAAATATTTAGTGCGCCATTTTTTGTTATCTACGACCACGAGACGCCAGCCGGCTTGATTACGATGTTCTAGGAGTTATACTGTTATAGGATTACAAAGTTGCTGCAAAAAAGTGTTAAGTATTGTGTTTCGGGTTTTGCCTTCTGTTGGATCAAAGTATCATTTTCTTCCGATCTGTATATCTACGTGTGTACCTACCTATATCTGAAAGTAGGGAGATAGATGACAAACGTGTCAAGCTGGAGATCAGATTAGGTGCTCATTTGCTTATTTGCATTCCATGAGTTTCTTTAACAAGGCTAGCTTAGCTTAGCTAGAATGTAATAAGTACTTAAGTAAGTTAAGTTTAGATTATGTCATTGGCTACGAGAGGTATGGTAACTACTTAAGAGGACGAATTGGAATTTTTGGCGCAAAGGATTTCAATTTTTCTCAGTAAATACAAAACGGATCAAAATACAACTTGGTTACCTGAAAGTTCATGATATAAACCTTATTTTGTTAGAAGTGAAAACATGATTAGGTAACTTTTATAACAGAGAAAAATATATCAAACATACGTCTTTTTAAAAAGAGATTCACATATTATGGGCAAACGGGACCGATTTAAGCCTCTTAACTTTTTTAGTAGTTGAGTATATACATACTCTTTAAAATTGTAGAAGGAATTTTTATCAAATTATCATTTCTAAATAATAAAATTACAAAACCATTTTGTCGCTTACGACTTTTAGTTATAAGCTAGCGCGCGTATTGTTATCCTCGCCCCGCTCAGCGGCTCCGACCCCTTTTGGCGCCTTAGATGCGCGTGCCGGTTATGGAATTATTGTTGACCAATTCGTCGCCTTAATTTCAAATAGGATGATGATGTTTACACATTTACTTTCTCAGTTACAATTCACTGTCGGATTTGTCGACATCGACCAGACTCGGTTAGGTATCCCCTGTAAGTAAGCTTTGTGGGGACGAAAAAATCCAAGGTTTACGACTACTAGACTAGAGAACGACTACTCCATAGGTACCTATGACTCAGATTCAGAGTTAATCTTTCGGAGAATAAGTAATTTACCAAGGTTTGTATTTCTCAATTGTGGTTGGAAACACCGAAGGCTAGTGACCAACGAGATGGACCGATCAAGTGAAAGATTCGTCGTCTTTAAAGCTCTACACAGTCGTAAGAGACCGAAACCGGTGGAGGCAAGTCATCCGCCCCAGATGCCACCTTACTGCTAGTGCTGACCACTGCATGACCGCCACTGACCGGACACAGAGTATTTCTCAAAAAAACTTATTAATGTAAGAGGTTGGGAGGGTCTAGAAGAAAGCTTCTTGTATGGCCCTCATGTACCATATTATGGAGAATATGAGGGCCGTTTTTTTGGAACAAAATACAAGCACAATAAAAAACTAACCATCTCGTTGAAAAATCTTCTAAATATTTACAAAATTAAAAGTGCCACAAAATAAATGCAGTGCTCACAAATATGTAGGTAATGGGGTTTTAAGTATCTACTTATAGAATATGATTAACTATAACTTTATCTGCGAAGGAGTCATCAACATGAATCATGTCTTATCCATCATCAACACCGTAAAATAATAAGGAAACACCTATCAGTAGATACAATTTATAAATACTCTTTAGGTACTGAAGGGGCTGATGTGTCATATATTTCATGCATAGGTCTTACCTGCATATGAAATATACCTGCCTCGATGGTCTACCGGGCAGAACTCATCATCCTCCGAGCGTTTTATCCCAACTATGTTGGGGTCGGCTTCCAGTCCAACTGTGTTGGGAACTGCAAGTGCCTATAATATAGGAATTTCTGCCGTCTATTCTTATAAACTCGGTCCGATTCTAAGGGTCTTTTCTTGCAGAATTCTTTCGTGGTGTATTGTTTATAGGCGAGATATGGGTTCAGATACGAACATACCCTTTCTTTTTCATGTTAGTTGACATCTGCTATTCAGAAGTCGTTACATGCACAGACCTACCAAGGTTTCATAGAATGACTAGTTGCCGCAATAGGAACGGTGACTT
This sequence comes from Helicoverpa armigera, assembly GCF_030705265.1. Taxonomy (NCBI): domain Eukaryota; kingdom Metazoa; phylum Arthropoda; class Insecta; order Lepidoptera; family Noctuidae; genus Helicoverpa; species Helicoverpa armigera. The sequence continues at coordinate 1,472,469 of NC_087128.1, forward strand.
CATACCACATAATGGAACAGCAAACAGACCGTGTTAATGCTCCACTATGATTAACTGTTAATTGCGCGCTGCGATGTAAGCGAACCATTCGATTGCTCTAGATTGCCTTGTTGGTCACGGGATTTCTGACTGCTGAGTTTGAGGATTTGGGTTAGATTCCCAGAATTATATTTTTTCTTCAAGTCAGAAGTTGGAAGTTAGTGTGTCGGTCCTGCGCCTGATCTCTCTCCGATTGATTCGGATTGCAGTACCGTCCAACTATGAGAGTAAGGGAATAAAGAGTGCCTTTGTCCGTCATTTTTTGGCACCAATGCCATAGAATTCTAGAGCAATGCCCATTTCAATAATACCTATAAATTCTTGTGCTTCCAGTGTTTTTGATTTTATTTTTGTTACATTTTTGATTCAACTACACTTGTCAAAAAGCTGAAAAGAATGGTATTTTTATACTAACCTGTGCCGGTGTAATAGGCATAGGCAGCCACTTCACATTCCTGGTAAATATTTCAGTGGTTCGAAAGGTGTGTCGAATGGAAAATTTTTGGTAGGTATCTGCAAAGTAAATACCAGTATTTTCGACTGTGGCATGTTATGTACGTGTCAACACTTGTAATCGCAACCTATTTCGAAATCTGATAACATTTTGGCAAAAGAAATTGATAAGTTATGCCATCGAACTCTGCAAATGTTCGATGTTTATCAACTGGAATATCGACCTACTTTTTTAAATGGGTCCCTCCCTACCTGTAAATTGGCTAAACCGTTGGACAGCTTATCGCATTTCAAGTGCCTATGTTTTTACTGAATTTAAAAATACCAAAAAAAAAAAAAACTTGTAGTACGAATAGTTTACAACGTTTTCGTTTTGCACCAGTAGTAGGTAGCTTTATTTTTGCTAGTGTGAAAGCACTCTTGGGGTTTCGCCTACGGCTTATTTTTCTGCGAATTATAGTTATAATTATCATAATCAAATCAACAACGGTGTTGCTGTTTTGTTAGAGAACCTATTGGGCATTTTATTTCCATAACACATAAGTCAAGATTAACTTACGCGCTAAATTGTCCAGGATATTTTCTACAGCAAAACGAGAGTTGCAAGACATAACATTGTGGTAGGTATCGTTTGTAGTAAATAGAACCGATCCTTTCAAAGCGTTAAAATGATTTGCAAATAAAATTTGAACATATGGCAAAAACAATAAATTAGCAATTTATTACTTTATGATTTGAATAAATAAAATAATTATTATCAATGTTATTTATCTATATTATTATATCATATAGATAAAATGCTAAGAACTTATCGACTTACCTAATGGAATTTTTAGTAGGTATTCCAAGAAAAAATACTGATTGTGGCTATGGCTATGGCTTCGGACAACTACCTAACAGAAATTAGGTAGGTATTGCAATGATGGTGATGATCGTGGAAATCTAAAATCCATTGTGGTGATGGTTTTATATTGCTATCTAGGTCCTACATCTGTCTTTCAGAAAACGAAACACCTAAAATAAAGAAGTTGAGGTTTTTATAAGGAATCAGTCAATGTGTTTGACACACATAGATATTGCAATATTCTACCAGGACTATGGGATTGTTCGAAGGATGTACAGGGGTCCCGGAACACAAAATCTTCCTCGTTTGGTCAGCAACTGTCTGACACGCTCTATAGTTTAAGGGTTCTCTATTCGCTAACAATTGTCTGTAGGTATCTATTAAGAAAATATGAATGACTAGTGACAAAGCTTTCCTTAACAATGTGATTTTTTATCAAATCTAAAAAAGGTGCAAATGTGCGCAGTAATTAGGTAGGTCATGATAATAAATGATTTTGGGTTAAAAGTACAAATAATTCAAATTCAAATAATTTATTTCAGACATGTATTTGTGCATAATTTCTTTATTCATCATAATCATCCCCCTGCTCTTATCCCAATTTTATTTGGAGTCGGTGCAGCATGTTTTCTACTTCCACACTCTTCTGTCTGCCGTCGTCTCACAAGTAACATTCTTTCTAGCATATCGACTTTCACACAATCCATCCATAGTTTCTTTGGTCGTCCTCTTCCACTATATCCGTCTTAGGGCATGCAATACCGGTTTACCGGTTTCGTTTTTACCGGTAAACCGCCCATTTTTGCAAGTTTTAAATTACCGGTAAAAATAATATGAAACCGGTAATTTACCGGTTTTTACGTTTTTCTGATAAAATATATCAATTGTTCATTTAACGTCAAATCTTTGTTATGTAGCCTGAATATAATGTAATGTTGCATACATTACGTATTGTAAGAGTGTTAAAGTTACTGTTTTTTAGGAAAGTAAACTTGTGTGTCCTTAACTATCTCTAGGTTAGATACAAATCTTCATTCTCATCTTAATTTATAAAATGTAAACAAATTGTATTCATTCGGTTATTCTGTTTTTCCTTATAGCTGTCAGCTCATATTAGGTACAAATGTAGCTATTGCTTATTTTACCTACTCTATGACCTTACTGAGCAAGGGCTTTTACTTCACCACCATGCGGACAGCTCTGAGGATACGGTGGAGCACACAGTCCAGGTGTGCACTGCCTGGGAAGGGTACCGCCGTGTTGTCGTCGAGGCAATAGGCAGCGGCGACCTTTCGCGTCCTTACCTGGTTCAAGCCATGGCCCGGAGCTAGAGGGAATGGGAAGCCGTCGCCGCCTTCTGCGAAGCAGTCATGCTCGAGAAGGAGACGGCGGAGCGACTGCGGGTAGCACCTCTCATCCCAGCCGCTGTAGTGGACCAGGAAGACACCACGGGCGCCAAGGGTCGAGAGACGACACCCGGCCACCGTAAGCGTCGGTCTGTGGGCGGTGAGTTCGGGTGGTTCATCGTTCCACCGTCTGCATAGACAACAGACCCGTGTCAGCGGCGCGCGTTGTTCCACGGGCTCCTCAGGGAGATGTCAGCAAACCCAGTGGGGCCCAGCAGGGCCAAAGCCTGCCGGGGCCGCGGGATTGTTCGAAAGAGTTATGGTAATTCTTAGCGTTTATCCCGTCTTGTGACGGGGTCGGCTTTCCGTATCTTCCTTCTTCCACTTCACTCTATCCTCCTGAATAGACATCTTCCTCTTCGAGTTCGCAGATTTTCATGTCATTCATTACGACACTCAACCACCACGGTTTCAGCCTGCCTTTGCGCCTTCGACTGGGTATATTGAGATTGAGTATCACATTCACACTGCCGATGTCTTCAAGTGTCACTCCTTTTTACATGTTCGTACCATCGCAGCCATTTCTCTTGCATTTTGTCGGCGACATCACGTACGGATGGTACTGACATGTTTTTTGTTACGGCCCACGTCACAAAAAACGTTTACCACCTTATACTTTGCATATTTATTTAGTTTTTGCTTTAAGACTACCCGATCTTATTGTTATAATATCAAATTTTAAAATAATTACAAAAATTACCGTTTTACCGGTTTACCGGTAAAAATATTTTTATTACCGAATTTTTACCGGTAATTTTTGTTTTACCGAAATTGCATGCCCTAATCCGTCTACGTTCATAACCAAAAACTTTTTTTTTAATAATTCGTACAGAAATTGATGTGAAAAATATCGATGCCCCCACCAAAGAGTTTTATTTAGAACATATTGGATAATCTTCACGGGGATTATGTCCATGCGATAATATTCATCAGTTTATTGATCGATAGCGTTTATTTGTATTGCACATAGCTTAGGGTTTGCACTTTGCAGAAACTACCTTTAATACTTGCGATTTTTATTAAACGTATCACTTATTTGAAAAAATTCTTTTGACCCCCTTTAGGAATTTTAGGGGGTCATTTAGGAAAGTACAGGCAACATGCCTGGTACAATTAAACTTATATGTTGGTGTTCGTAATGGGTGCTACGAATTTCTTGGGCATTGTAATATCTAATTAATATCATGCTTATGTGACTCATTTAGAGATTAACACTTATTAGGTACCTACATAGTGTTTGTCAATAAGGAAACCTTTGATTTAATTTGATAAGTGATAAAAAATGTAGTCATTGCCTAATTATTTTAGTTTTCCGGTAAATAAATAGAAATAGCTTCTACTGCTGCTAATTATTTAGCACTATGAGCGCTATATTTCTTAAACGTATGTGGTACCTGTGATTTAAAAGGATTATAGCTATAATCTTGTCGTATTATTTGTGTGAGAACAAATCTTTGGACTTCTAAAATACACTCATCAACAACGTGTTTCAAACAAAAACATTTTTTATCTTATCGAGGCATGTGAAGGTCCAAATTTAATTAACCTATTTGCTCAGAATGACTAATTAAATCATGATCAATCAATGAACTTCATTTTCAGAACTATTGATCTGATAAATATCTTTATATTTTGATATGTTATTTATTTATGATTTTATCTTGGACTCGTATCGTAATAAATAAAGTTGACAACCCTGGCCAAAGTACCATATATCTGTAGGAATTTAACTTCAGGATACAGTACAAAATTGTTCAGTATCCTCTGCGATCTCGACCTAGCTTCTCTACCTTGTGGTAAGTTCTTGAAGTACCAAATTATTTTTTTTAGTTAATGGAAAGTGCAGATTGGTGTTTTCTCCATTTTATGTTTCCTACAATTTTAGAGTTTTGTTTGTTAGGCATAGTATAGGACGTAGGTACCTACAGTCTTTCTGTCCTTATGAACTGAAATAACTAATCAAAATTGTAATTGTTTTTGTCGCCTTTAGCGTACCTACTTATGTGAGTTTATTCTTACATGCGGCCAAATGCAAAATGTTGTGGCTTTAAACAGTAGGAGCAATTGCTACATATCTCTGCTTAAAAGTGCGAAAATTCTTTCTTGGCTAAACCTATTGCTATTTTGGTCCAATCCTCGTGGCCATTTGCATTTCACTCCCCAGTAGTAATCTGCGGATTTCCTCGCATAGTTCACATGATCGCGACGCCACTGTCAATGAACGCTGGAAAGTGCACTAACAGCTCCAGTTCCGCTGATACCGGTCGATGAACCCGAGGAATGCGCACGCGCTCGCCACACTAATGTCTGGACGCCGCGCTTAGACCTTTGCTGATATTTTTTAACGGGACCCTAATATTTTTTTCATAAAGTATAAAACTCAGTAGAAAATGGGTTTTTCGTTTTGATATATGTATAGGTATCGGTAATCTCTATAAGCTAAGCTGTTAATAATATTATCTACTTTAGAGTGTATCTAGATATTTATGTCTATAATAGAGAACTATAAATTGAATCGTTAACTTTCTAGTTAGTTAACTAGATTGGTTAAAAGGCACCAATATGATCCAGCAATTATTTTTTGCACTTAATTCACTCATACTTATTTTGTTTGTTGCAGATCTCAAATTAAATCAAAAACATGTCTCTCGACGAGGTAAGTCATCACTACATTCCCTTTATTATCTTTAAACAGTCTGATAAAGTTAATTTGCAAACCTCTTAAGAAGTTTAAATAACTCATCAGTACTTACTTAATTTCCACTCTAACTCATGAAGCTGATGCCAATATCTTTAATTATTCTATCGACCTAAGAAGTATTTCATCTTTTACCCAATATACTTATTTTGTCTGAACTTTTCTGATAGAAAAATGCACGCTGAGGACTGATTGGCTTTATTTTATGTACCTATATGAATGAATGAAACTGCACGTAGGCAACTACTAATTAGTTCATAATATTCACTTATCTTTGTATAAATCAGGCACCTACCTACATGTTAATCACCTTAGTACTATCAATATTTTATATCACCATTACCTGGTAATTAATAATATATAAGTCAAGTTTAATGATGTTATCTTTATATAAAGCTGTATAGACAATATAGGTATCTCTACATAGCTACGCTAGATATTAGTTAAATGGTTTTTTGGTATCTACGTAGTAAATAAAACGAAGCAGGATAGGTACACGAGACAGAAATGAATTAATAATAAGAAGTGTTGGTATACAATTACCCCGATCCAATTACCCGTGGATCAATCTTATTCAATATTCTATTGCCGTTAGTCATTGACTGCTTTTCACTCGGCTAAGTAGGTATTACTAGCAGTTTGAATTCAGTTTCGACGATGAATAGAAACGATGATTGGCAAGTAGGCAAATAAATTCGTTTCAAATATTCAAATGCACAAGTCGTAAAAACATTATAACAATAGGCAATTTAAGTAGATTCGTTCTCATTAAAGTGTGAATTTTACAATTACAGATAACTTTATTATAATAATATAATCCACCGAAAAATCATGAGGAGAATTTCTAGAGACATGCCTTAGTAACGTTTGCTGACGTTGCAGATAGAGATTTAAAAAAAAAATGCAAAACGAGTTCAGTAATTTCTCTTTAATTTTAAAGACTACGAAGTTAAAACTCAGAAAAAGTCGTTTTTGTACCTGCAACAGTGTATCTCGTTTCAGTGCCCAGGTCCACGACCCTGGTGCCTACAACCATATGTCCAAACAGCGTTCCTATTACGGCAGATGTATTTACAATCATGTTTTAATTTCCAGCAATTCTCCAAAGTCGCCACCTCCGTCAGGAACTGGAAGACCACCCCCAGCAATGACGAGAACCTCGCCTTGTACTCCCTGTACAAGCAGGCTACCATCGGAGACGTTAACATCGGTAACTAACTGTTCTGTTACTGTTACACCCTTTTTATCGTCCCACTGCTGGGCACAGGCCTCCTCTCACACGGAGAAGGATTAAGCATTATGTAGGTAATCACCACGCTTGCTCAATGCGGGTTGGTGATTTCAGACTAGTTACTGACAAGTAGTAACTAACTAGTTTATTAGAAATATTCTTCAACTATTTTAACACGCTTTTTCAGGAGCCTAGTACCTATTCAGCAGTCTATTACTTCACTCCCAGTGTAGTACTTAGTAGGTTATCAAGTTTCTTTGTAATCAAGAAAATTCAATGTAATCACGCACCCAAAACAATGGAGTACTGGGAGTGGCTACTGCCGTTTTCCTGTTGCGATTAGCTGCCTAAGTGCTTACTAATGCCTTATTTTGTGTAGACAGTATTTACCAGCTACTTACACTCCAATTTTATTATTAATAATTAATTTCATTTTGGTTTAACAAACGTTCTCAAATACAGTTTTCTCTTTCAGCTGAGCCCAGCGGCATGGTAGAGAACGCCAAGTTCAAGGCGTGGAGCGGCCGCAAGGGAATCTCTCAGGATGATGCCAAGAAGCAGTACATCGAGTTGGCCGAGAAACTAGCCCCTAAATTCGCATAAATATTTGTTTAAGGATTATGTCTTAATTTTTATTTATTTTCAATAAACGCTTCTTATTTAAAACAATATTTATTTACCTAAACACCTGTTATTGTTTAAGAAAATCTTAATCTACACTTTTATCAATGTTTAATTTCAAATATTCCTTTATCCTTTTTAATGAATTAAAAAGGATAGAGGAATATTGATGTAACTCTCACATGTTATTTATTTGTGGAATAACTAAATAAAATTGATATAGTGTCAAAATGTAATACGACATAGGTACATACCATATAGACTATAAAACTACAGGGCAAGGGGTCGCATAAGGATGGGTTTTACTCAGATGGATCGACCGCAAAAGGCTTACAAGCTTTAGGATGGATCATGAGACCTTCTTATGCTGTAACACTACTATCTGAATTTCAATAACTTGGCCCCCAGAGTCTAGTCTCACGACTTCTTCCTCTACTTATTCCATCTAATCAGTTCTGCCATTACTATAGGATGGATAAATCCACTTTAGTATTATAAGTACTTAAGCATAAAATTGTACCTATTGATAAAATAATATCTGAAGTTAATAAAGTATCCTATGATTAATTTTATCTACATATATTTTTATCTACTTAGGGACATGAGCTCGTGACAAAATTAACAGCAGCACAGGTCGACCAATAATAAGGTTGAGTATCGCTAGAAGGGGATACTTGGGAAAAGGTTAGGGAGACTGAGAGCAGAGATGATTTTCTTACCTTTAGATATTTCTAGCTATTTACCCAATTATAGTATCTTTGATGAAAATTAGTCGAGGAAGTGTTTACAAACAAAGCAATAAGTTATCGAATAGTTATTAATTAATTAAATATGTTAATAAAGCTATAAAGTGGGTATAATTGACTCCACGGAACAGAAAATAATTGACCCCAATTAATATTTTAATGACCCCCTCCGAGATTCTAATCTATGGTATAAAGTTAATGCTGCTAAAACTCATAGTCCACATGAATATCGTCGGAGAAAAATACTTTTTCACTAAGATCATTGTCTATTTAGTTTTGAATTGATTGAAAGTGGAAGGAAAGTACCCTATTTGATAAGAAAAATAAAATTGCAAATTGTAAAATGGATGCAAAATCTCAATGCAAAACGACCCCTTGTCGTGTCAAATATGTCAATGTCATGTCAAATTGCCATTGAACTTTACACCTGTTTTCTATTTTTCTCAGACGATTTCAATTTACAATAATCTTTAAATTCGCGTGAAAAAAGTTCCGTTTGCTACTAATATAATCGTTGGTCTCGACATCAACTACAATAATTTCTGAACAACACTTTTTTAGAAGTTACAGGTAAAATAAAGCACTTAAGAATTATATTTCTGATCTATGATACCGGGTACCTACATTTTTACGATAAGGATAACGTTCCCATTACGTGTACGAATGATAGCCGATTCGTCACCACGGATTTATTAATTTCGTGCTTGTTTGAGTTGTTTCCTCGCCTCTGTGAAGAAGTTAGCGCGACCAGTTCCTAACGAGTTTTCGTGCCGAGCACACGTTTCTGTTTAACTGTAAGTTAGTGACGTGTATTTTTGGTTACAATAGCAAATATCTAAAAGTTACGCTTACTCATTGATCATTTGACACGTCTTTTGTTTTTGTTGTATCAAATTGAATTTGGAACGTGAATTGTATTCGATTTTCGAATTGAAGTTTTGAGAGGTTAAGTGTCAGAATAATATAGCCGGCTAGGCGGCTAGGCTATCAAATATTATAACTATGACATTGTTTGTACTTCCAATAGTAAAGTAGGTACTTACTTATTTGCAATGTGATGTTAAACATTATTATTTCTGTGTTTTTAGGTTAATTAGCTGTTTCTGCTATCCACAATCACCATGTCTCTCCAAGAAGTGAGTATACCTGCTTTCTTTATTTTTCTTAGTTAACTTAGTCATCTACCTATATCTAGTCACAAATTACAACTATTTGGTAGTTTTTTTTATGAAACATACTATGTATTTGTAAGCATTTATTAATTTGACCTTTCCAAAAACTAAAGGACTAATTTCAACTAGGTCAGACAAAGATATTATGTAGTTTAGCATGTATTGCAGTAAGTTTGATAAAAATCGCATTTAATGCACCCGTTTTATCATGCTATAATAAAAATAATTGCAGGCATTATCTAATATGTGGGACTCAGATTATTTCTGCAAATACCTCCATTTTTAATAATCTGTCTAAAATTACATATCATTCTGCTTTTTACATTTTCTTATCAGTATCCTATTGGTTAGAAACCATACAGGTTTAATATGCAAAAGTGAATTTTTATTAATTGCTAAATGCAATTGAAATTAAAACGGTGCCTGTTGTTGTGTTCTTTATGACCATTGCCTCCAATTGATAAATCATTAGTTTTGCTAATGGACGGCAACTGTCTTGGTTTTCATTTGATGGTCTGACTGGAACTGATTGGTTCGATAGTTGAAAACCTACCATCCACAAATAATAAACTAAACAAAATTTTTATTTTGTATAAGAACCTGGACTTAAATATTCAGGCTTGATTAAGACTATTTCCACCTTATTATAAAAGTATCAACTTAAGTACAAGACTTAAACCATCAACCCAAACAAAGTGAGTGGTCCAAACCGAGAACTAAAGCCAGTGCTTTATAAGACCATGTTTTGTAATAAGGTGGTTATTATCTAAAAATGAAATATTCATTTCATCCACAGAAATAACCTATAATTATGCTCAACCCACATTCATATACATGTTAACACTCTTAACTATGTCAAGCCTGTATCAAACTTCAACTTATTTCCCGGTTCATCAAACAACAATCCATTCTGCTTACGAACAGAATATTTATGACATAAAACTAACTAAATAATTTTTTAAATTAATGACCTTGCCTAAAGTAAAACTAAATACAGTTTATTGCCTTATGTACTAATGACCTAGCTTTGACATTAAAACGTTTTGTATAACCTTCATGGATGACCACCTCAATTTATAAATAGAGTTAAGTATAATAAAAACCTCAATCAGTGCCTATTATTTAAAAAAGAATAGAAATAGTTTGGTATCTTTATATCGCTGTAAAAGTTGCATATCTTAATATAGTTTTATCTTTTCATAAATATTGTTAATGTTAATACCTATCTGAATATCTACTAGCTATTTACATAATAATCAACTATTCTGTATCAGTGACCTCTCTTGCATATTTTCTGTGTAATTTATATTATCTTTCATGATTTAAATATAGCATGCAGGCAGGTGCAGTCCATATATTTTAATTAATTCATTTTCACATACATGACTTTGAATTTCTTTAATGTACTGCTACATTCTAGTCAGAATCTTTTATTTTTTTTTTGATACAATTGGACTTTAAAATATCCCATATTAGGTACCTATTCATGGTTGGGGCATAATTGGAAGTCCAGTGACAGTGTGACTGGTCCAACAAAGGGGTTTTTACTTAAAAACACACACACAAAAAAATGATTTCCCATCTATTGTTCTTAAATAAACATTTCTTTCAAACTGACTTCTCAAAAAGGAGGTTTTTAATTCGGATGTTTATAGGTAAAATTAATATTTCTCTATTGATCACTTACAACAGTAACTTTACTATTTTGAACAATTTAATATAGTGACAATTCACAGTAATGTCTCGGGTATTTATTTACAAACAACACATTGGCAGTATTGTGCTAATTTACAAACTATCAAGTCATTCACATTGACCTGTGGAACTTGACTTTAATAATAAGCAGGCAATGGTTACACCAGGGTTGCCAGTAAAGATTATTTATTGATGATAATTGTCACCTCCTTGGAGTAGCCTTCAATTTAATGATGTTCTCTTTTTATTTTTATTTTCTTGGTTGCCTGTGTCAAATCAGGAAAATAAAACGTAATAATTAAGTTATTCTTTAAGTTAAGTCTTTCTTTAATTGCCACTTCGATTTTGCCCAATTTGAGGTGATTTTTTATCGCGAACTAAAAGTGACCTTTCCGATGTTATAGCCAAACAGGTCCTAATTTGAAGAGGTTAAAAATGCTTTTTTAATTACTCGACTCGACCATGTCTCTTAAAAATTGAACGAACTATTGGGAGCCTTATTTTTTTAGAGGATCTGATAGCTTTCGTATTAAAGACGGATTAGCAAAGGGTGTACTTACCAAGAGTCCACTACGTATATGTATATTTATTTACGTATTGTGTATATTTATTTTATCTTGAACCGCCATTTAAGTATAGGTAGCGCCAGAAATTAATCCACATTGCATGGTTGGGTGCTCACTTACATTGCGCGGTTACTGACGCGGTCAGCGCGGTTCTCGGACCACCACAAGTAGTATAATCTAGTGATTTGATACTCTTTCATTTTCTAATATCATCGGTACATATTCTTATATGTAGCAAGTATTGCGAGATGAAATTGCCTATATATTTGTGATACTGGCCACTCAATCGATTTCAGAGATAGTCGAGTCAAAATATTCTGAGAAGAAGATAAGCAAAAATTAATTAATTTATTGGCAAAATCTTCGATACAAACGAAAGAGTCATAAACAGAAATAAGAAGAAGAAGAAATAATTTATTGTAGTTATAAAAAGTCACAGATATTTGACATGTGTTAAACGTCTGTTTAACTTATTAAACGTGATGTTATATTTGTTTTTATTCATAGTCTTTTCAAAGACCCAGCTTATTGACCACAGTTTTGTCGATACAGGCGCGTAGACATTGGCATTACATTAAACTAAACATATCAATTATTCATTATTGAGTTTATTCACCTTTTATTGTGTTGACAAAGACCAGCAAACTAATGACTTGGCAGCCGAATTTACATATACTTGTAGGAATACAAACAAAATAATACGAATTAGTCATTTGATTTGAACAACCCTTTTAAAATAGTGTAGGTAAATTATTTTTTATCAACAAAGGTCGCGCCAATTAACTTTGCATTTCTGAAGTAAGTGATTTGACCCCTTGCGCATTTTTTCGTAAAGATCTTGCCAAGAAGTTTTGTTTGTCTGAACTATTGACTTCACCATAGTTAAAAAAAAGCAAATGTCCAATGGCTTACTTCGGAAATGCAAAGGATTGTATAACAACTATAACAAATAATATTAAGTTTATTGAACCTTTCTCATATCACTATACCTAATATGTTTGGCCAGTCATAGCCTAGACCAGTTATTGATTGAATTCCAAAATTCTATAAAATTAATTTTAATATGAATTCACTGTCCAAAGTACACTGTGTATCCACAAATGAATGCATAAAGACTTTAGACTTTAAACAGCGTCATTACATTAAGTTTCCATAAAAAATGGCCTTCAGACGGCTTTTAACCGGCGATATGGAAATTTCCTATTTTTACTGACTCACCTACCATTTTGTAGTTTTCGTTGAATTTTGAACAAATTTTTGCTGTTTTGCTGTGGTTGAATAGTCAATAATGTAAACGTACCACTACTTGTGGTAATCCTACAGAGAAGGGAAAGAGACTGCTATACAGAATAATACTCGCGCTTACAGAGATTTCGTAACTTGTTATACTTAATTTCATTTCATTCACTGTGTGGAAAGCCTTGTACTGAAATTGAAAAGCAGTAGCTAGACCTAAATTTTAGCTTTATTTATTCCACAACTTCCATATTTCCGCCTGCTAGGCCTATATTCATTTACATCAGTTTCAGGAACATTCCAGAAGATTACCAGCCCTTTAAATGAGACACTCTTTTCATCCCTATCCGTGTCACGACGTACTTTCCTAGGGACGAAGGCGAAACTTCTAGAAACTGCTCAATATTAATAAAATAACTTTATTTGCAGCAATTCGACACCGCCGCCGCTAACGTCAAGAAGCTGAAGTCACTCCCCAGCGATGCGGACCTCCTTGAGCTGTACGCCTTGTTCAAGCAGGCTACCGTCGGAGACTCTGACCCCTCAAGTAAGTACTCCTTGTGACGTCACTGTCATGTCAGTTTGAACTTTGTTCTTCTTCTGTAGCTGACGTACTGATGACGTTAGATGTCATGTTATTGCCAGTATCCTTATGATAGGTAGGTTGCTCGTGCTAGTCGAAAGTCTTTTCAGTTAGTTTATTATACCTTTCCTTTGGTTGGGTTGCGTTGCTTTACATCAAAACGGCGTATAGGTACTCATTGCATCTCCAAATGTATGAATGAATGTATGTATCGTGTTAGTCCTTCACGCTAAAACCAATGGATTTATTTTGATGAATTTATCAGAATAGCAACGGGCGGTAGCTAGTTTATTATGATTGAGACATCAAGTTCTTCTAACTCACATGACGTATGTAAACAAAGTAGGATAAGGATACTCATCCGATTTATCTAATAACAATTTAATTCGCAGAAATCTGACGTCAACGCGTTAATCCTCAAACATCGTCAAGTTTAACTCTTCGTCAATCTTTAAATAAATACTTACGTCTCACGTTTTGAGTAAGATTTGACGCCAATTTTTCTTCGTCATTCATTGAATAAATACTTCATAAGTTCTGAGTATTTGACGTTCGTTTTTGAGTATTTCTCGGCTCTTGAACATCGAAGCACGGGCTACGTGTCGTTTCACATGTAGGCTATTTGTCATGCCCGAGTGTTGCTTGTAACATTAATGAAAACAATTAGAATTTTCTTCTAGACCTACCTATTTGTTTTGCTCCAAGAATGTTATGTACCTGTGTGTGTAACTCATTTACACTTTCGAAGGTGTTTGCCGTTTATAAGCTTTCATGGTCAAAACGGTTGCACAGACTTTGAAGTAACGTACAGTTCTTGTTAAGTAACTTCTCTTCTCCGAACCGAAGTTAGTAACATAGTGTACTTATCTAATGTCTGAGTATCTAGTGTATACAAAAGATCATACAACCAAGTCAAACACTAAAGTCAACTTATGACAGGCATAGCTCTCGACGAAAAGTTCTCATGAAGATGCAGTTAAAACTGTAGGCCCAATGACCAGGTCGATCGGTCGAAATTTGCAAGCCACTGTAAAATGATTCCGTGCATGATGCTCAAATGCAGCGGCTATGAACATCATAAAGTCCTCATGTCCTCCTAGCCGATTGTCAGCCACGGCGGTTGTTCCCATAGACGAAGTTCAACCTACTGCCCAGGACATATTATTTTAGTGCACAGACACAGGTGCTCTCTCTATTCCTTCAGTCTCATAGCCTAATGAGACAAAAATGCGACACGACAGGAGAGAGATCAGGCGCAGCACCGACATTCGCGTGCTTTCTGTTTCTCTAATGCACAATGCAATGTAGGTACCAGATAGGTACCAAAAAGTGCCGGACTTTGGTCCACATTGCGCGTGCCATTTATCAGTCAGCAACCTTATCTAGATAGCAATTACCGTCAGCATGTTACTTTCAAAGCATACCTACACTTAGTAATTACGCTGGTCGTGTGACTAATGCGAGTATTTCGTGATCGGAAAAAACTACGTTCATGTATACGGAATTTTTGTTCAGTAATGCTAATTTTCTAGATGGATGCATGATAACTCTAGCGTTTTACTGCCATTTCTACTTTGTTACCAAATAAAAACGGGAACAAATATAATGACCACCATAAAATGCTTTGATACCCTAAGTTTTGCAACCAGAAATATCTACTGAACACCAGAAAAATAAAGTCTAAAAATGTAATAGTACCAGCTATTTTAGTCACGACTTCACTTTAAATTGTATTCGACCACCAAATTTAGTAAATGATCACCAACTCTTGACGACCAAATTAATGTATTATTTTTGCCTAAATAAGTCACTGTGATTTCCATAAAATGTAGGCTTATTACCAAATAAAGTATTATGATGCCATATTAAGTTATGTGTCCGGCTTGCAATGCATGCGTGAGTGTCAGTATGACGAGTGACAGGGGAAAATGGAAGAAAATGATATATTGCGCCGACGCCAAGTAAAATTGGGAACAGGGCAGGAGAAAGAAGAAGAAGAATGTGTTTCTCAATACACTCTTATCGCACTGTTTAGAGGCATGCAATAGACAATTTTCCACGCTAGTGCAGGAAAAGGGTCCCCATAACTTATTTTTTTGGAGTCAGTTTACTTAAACAGGATAGCAAGATGTAAAAACTTTTTTGATGATCATTTACTACTTTTGGTGATCATTTACTACTTTTGGGATAACAATGATTTTTTTGGATTCATTTTGCTTAAATAGGATAGCAGAATTTAAAAACTTTGGTTATAATCTTACTTTAAAATGGTGGTTTAATTTTGGTGATCATTTACTATTTTTGGCTTACGCATGATTTATTTTGGAGTAATTTCACTTAAATAGGATAGCAAAGTGTTAAAACTTTGGTGATAGTTTTACATTAAAATGCGAGTTTCATTTTGGTGATCATTTACTATTTTTGTCTGCTGTTTGTTACTATATCTGGTGATCAGTTAAACATAAGCCAATAAAAACATTTAAAAATGTTTGATACACAAACTCATTTAAGTACACTTATAGCACTGAGCCACTATGTAGATTTAGGGAAAATTTTGCAATAGGAGTCGTTAGAATCTTAAAAAAAAACATAGTCATTCACAAATAATTTCTTCAAGAACCAGTTACAAAATCAGTGTAGATAAAGATTTATCCCAATGTCCTTGCCAAGACCTCAATGACCACGGTCCCGTATCTGACCCATTGTCATACCTATGTATTATGCAAATAATAATTATCTACGTAACAAACATTGCGAAACATACATGCGAAAGAATAATTTTATTGTATGGTAATCAAAGTTGTTGCTTATGTAAAACAGGACTTACTGTCCTGTAGAACTTAATGTCCTCTAGAAGTTGGAGTGGAAGTCATGAAAATAGCTGTATTCTAAATAAAAAGACATGAATTCAACATGATAATTTTCATTGTAATGATATCTTTGGTAGAAAATATTTTGCGATACGCATTTGACATACCTTACATAAACTTTAAATAGATCACCTAGAATAGACCTATCAATTGATTTATGACGAGGATTTTGCAATATAATATGCATTTTGTGCACCTGAGACCACGAAGATTCCGGGGCTGCGGGTTGTTCGAAAGAGATACCGCGGCCCTGGTACATAAAAGGCCTACGACGGAACACGACGGTTTTTAGTCAGTAAGAGTCTGACACTCACTCACCGCTGCTAAGGATTGAATCCTGGGGAACTTTCTTGGTGATCAAAGAAGTTTCCTCATGACGAATAAAAACAGCGGCATCACCTAATTTACACTTAACATTACAACTAGTTTGATCATTCTTTATAGGTAGTAAATGTAACTCAATAAGGCCATTTACAACCAAACGGAGTACGCAGAAAAAAAACCCGTTGTCTGTATATGTTCCAAGAAAGAAACGGTTATGTAAACTAGCCATTATAGCGGCCAGTCATAAGTAACGATTTAAAAAACCGGCTTCAATAAAAGGAGGTTATCAATTCGACCCGGGAAAAATACGGCAATGCTGGAAAAATACCCATAGATCCTTCAATCCGTTAGAACCACGATGTACCACTTTGTAGTACTTTGGAAATCGGTAAAGTCCTTAGAAATAGTAGTGTATTTATTAACTTTGATTAAATGCATAATACATTATTACTTTCATCATCCTCCGAGCCTTTTTCCCAACCATGTTGGGGTCGGCTTGCAGTCTAACTGGATTCAGCTGAGTACCAGTGCTTTACAAGCAGGGATTGCCCTATCTGACCCCTTGGTTAGACTGGTGTCAGACTTACTGGCTTCTGACTACCCGTAACGACTGCCAAGGATACTAAATAACCACATAGGCATTACTAAATAACAATTAGTTTTCTACTGAATTGTAGCACGTATTTGTTGTTTTTCAATGGTGAGAAATCAATCATTCATTAAGTAGCTAATCGTTCCACACTATCATTTAAGTCTAGATATGAATCACTATTAAACGTAGGTAATTAGATTTAAATAGCCCAATCCGTGATAAGCTTACGAATTACACACAATTATTTCATCATTACTATTTGCGTTTTACCCGACTGCCAGGAATGAGAGATGTGGAGATCAACCAAGTATCCATCTAATAATGTTAGTGTGAAAGAGTAACAAGGATACATCCTAACAATCTGACGCAATTTTAAATTGGTTGGATAGTTCAATCTCCAAGTATTAATTACGACGACAAATTTATTACTGAAAAAAAGAAACATAATAGTTTTGACGGCAAAATAGTGGGGTATTCATTTTCCCATAGATGCAAAGAAATCTTGGTCAATGAGGGTTGCTGATTTCAAGGTCTGGTAGCCAAAGTTCTCCTCAGTCATCTGTCGTCTAAAGAAATACTTCGCTATTTAGGTTGAATTGATTAAATATAAGTGCTTCCCACAATAGCCCATCCCAATTGTTTCAAATAAAACAATAGATTGTATGTTCTAAATACGGCTAGATAAGGATTCAAATCCTTCAGCTTACAATTCATAATCGTATACATATAAAGTCCGGCCATGTTTTTTTGAGATAATAATGGGCTATTGTTCTCTGCAAAGATAAAGACTTGATGATATTTATTAAATACTATTCTTAACATTATTCTGTGAGATTAGTATTCAGATAGGATCTTGTATCTTGCAATCAAGGATGGTTACTTTTAATTTAAAAATGCTTCTTTAAACGAAAATATTCTCAAATGAACCTTTCAAATATCTAAACTGCAGATCTTGGTTAAAAACCCTTTTGCATAATTGTCTTCTTAGAGTGTAAACCTCGCAAATGCATTTTCGCTCAAAATTCTATTGCATTTTTAAGAAGAGAATTTCCCAAAGGACCTATATTTTGAGCGAAAAGAAATGGTTTTACATCTAAGAGGTTTTTTGTGTACGGCTTTCGACAATTTCATGCTACCTCCAGATTAGACTCCTTGAGCCTTCATACGCATAACGTTGCGATAAAACATTGAACCATCATTAACAAAATCCGTTTCCATCATTACAGAGGCCCCCGGCTTCCTCGACCTGAAAGGCAAAGCCAAGTTCGAGGCATGGAGCAAGCAGCGCGGAGTCTCCAAGGAAGACGCACAGAAGGCCTACATCGCCAAGGTGGAGAAACTCATCGCCTCCATCGGCCTCCAGTAAACGACTGACAATTAGCATATAATATAATTTAAAAAAACCACTGTAAAAACAAACAACTTTACCATATTATTTTTTGTATTAAATCATGGAAAATTATCACGACTGGTTCGTTAACTGGTTTGGCAAAACGGATAGATAATTTTGAAGACGCGGTATTTGTATATTACAGCTCACACTCTTACGAATAAAATGTTTGCATTTAATTATGTTATTGCCATCTGATTGATTCGGACAGGTTTCTTGAAACTGCAGTACAATATCGTTGTCAAAAATGAAGTTTAAATACAGCACAATATATACAGAGTATTCCTTATACAATCGCGTAGGGCCGTCCGTCTCATAAATCATTTATTTATTTCTTCGGTTTAGGCACAACTAGCTAGTATTTAGGCATAACATCACATAATGTAAGGATAATAAGGACATACCCTGTTCAATTATTACATTCTTCCGTACTTTTTGGTATGCGGTGCTGTTACAAGTCTTGTATTTTTGTTGAAAAAGATTTTTTTATACATGAAATATATCCGTTGGTTATAAACATTTGTTTTTTTATTTATATTTTAAGGATTTCACATTATTCTCTGTCCGGTCTGTAACTTAACTTTGGCTCATGTCAATATCTTACGATTTAAAAAATGTAAAACCCCGCGTAAGCAGCTTACAGTGATTTTTTAGAACTTCTTACAACTGACGGAAGATACTTACCTACGTAATTTTTATGTAAGCAACATACATGTGTAAAGTCGGGGCTAACTTTGATTGTCGCGTCATTAGAATTCAAAAGGACGTGTGTGTCACATTGATATATAAATATTTATTTACAGTTTGTGTACTTTGGTCTGTCTATATGTCTATTTGTGCAGTCATAATACTACATTATGTATAAATATCTATTTGCCTTATGAACATTAGAATTCAGTATTTGCTGCTGACTGAAATATTGATAGAAAATTGATGCAAGTAGGTACAAATTTTTGACGAAATAATTAATACCTAATATCTAATTCTAGCAATAGCTAATTCTAGTAAATAGATGTAGTTCTTGGCAACACTTATATTTGCTTATACATTTGTGGAAACACAAGCTCAAATGTTATTAATAGGCTAGTTATCTATAACCTAAATCTAGTGAAACCCCTATCAATCAGAGACATTGAAAAACCAATGATACGCAGTAATAATCTGCTTTAAATCACTATCATTTAGTTTTTACGATAGATAACACATACCCACCTAAGCATTATAGAATATATGTATAGTCACGTACTTACCTGCCTATTTTAGTTTAAGGGGAAAAGATAGATTTTTAATAGACATATTCATTTTTATATATTTATGTTACTTTTAGTACTATCAATTATGACTGAGAGCAAAAATAGGACAATAAATTAGCCTAAAATTCTCTTAGCTGAACAGAAACTATAAGTCTCATAGATGTCGTTTGTTACTCTCATGCTCATACTAAGAACGGATAAAACGGCACGGATTAAACGAAATCAACATTTTTAATTTCTGGGGCGAAATCACCTTAAATAGGAACAAGATTCTAAAGCGGTTCAAAAGGTTCATCACTACACCAAATAAAACATCATTATTACCACAAACAAATACACTCTTATATTAACAAACTCAAAGTAAAAAAAAATATCACAAAAAAAGAATAAAATGTCAAGCAGAAATCAGTGTAAGTATCCAATAATGCCACAAGCTATGGCGGGCCCAGACGTTCCTGTGAGGGCACTATCCTCCGTGCTCGCCCTTCCATAGTCATCTTCGCCTTTAGAAATGGCTAAAGAGCGACCGACTATGGACCGCGGGCCAGCTAAAGAGATGAGGTGGTCGATAATTCTGACGGAGACTGGTCCTTCTTCAGCCTTTATGTTGCCAAGGTCGCCAACGTGACGGACGTTGTCACGGGGACCTCCGTGACGACCCTGAAGATAGAAAATAACATTTCAGTAGGTAGGTGAATATCTAACTCTTTTATAAGATACATATTTTGGTTGTAGTATCTCAAGAGAGTTAGGCTGCGAATGAAACAGGTTACGGTTATTTAGAAACTAAAAGCGCCATCTGTTAAGATCAAATCTACCTAAATACCCAACGGCAGGGCAAATATTTTTTAAATTATTCTAATTTTATTTGCGGTCAAATTCAATGCAGCATGTCGTTTTCCAAATCTTTTAGTTCATTCTAGCCATACCTCTTTGTATTTCACACCACACAATCCACCCAATTCCTTTGGTTCCCTATCATCAGCCATGTGCTTATCAAAGTCCATACTCACATAAAAGGCGAGGAAATGTGGCCCAATCTCCTTGCAGTCATCCTTAACAGCACCAGTTTGATGCACATGAATACCGTGGAGTCCCGCAGCCAGCCCGGTGATGTTGCCCTCAATGGTGACGGGCCCGTTTGGCACCACTTGCGTGAAGATCAGGTCACCTTCCACTCCTGACTCCTCGTCAGCTTGCAGGTGCACTATCGCTTGGAGTCCTGGTGATCTTTGTGGCTGAGGAGAAACAGATAGACCTTGTTAACAGACATCTGGTCCGGATTTACCAGGGTGTAGGAAATTAAATCTAAAACCTTCGACTAGGTACATATTGGTGAAAATGAAAAGAGTGTGTACCTAATGAGTTTCATAAATAGAACAACTTTGTCTTAATATAGTTATGTTTTATTAACCGACTTCCCAAAAAGGAGGAGGTTATTTTATTTATCAATTAGGATTTATATGATTTGTCACATGTTTTCTTTGCTACCAAGACTCATCTAGCATTTTTCGTGTTATTACGAAGAGAAAGAAGGGTACAATTCTAAAAAGTTATATGTTTGTACATTTTATAGATTTTGTAGGTAAAAGATATTGTAATAAACATTTAGTAGTATGGTAAAACACGCCGTATTCTCGTCG
The DNA here is from genome assembly GCF_030705265.1 of Helicoverpa armigera. Taxonomy (NCBI): domain Eukaryota; kingdom Metazoa; phylum Arthropoda; class Insecta; order Lepidoptera; family Noctuidae; genus Helicoverpa; species Helicoverpa armigera. Next base: position 1,493,831 of record NC_087128.1, read on the forward strand.
CATGTCACTAATTACCGCTATGTCGAATCCGCCGACATTCCCCAAGGGCTTACTTAATTACTGATGTCAATGAGGGTAAGGTTTTAACTATTATTCATAATTAAAGTTATGATATAAAATTATTATATAACTTCATCTCTTGACCTGAGAACTACCAGCGTCTTATTTGATGGCCAACTTAAGTTACGGCACAGGTCACTATTTGAGGAGAGCTGGACCTATTATACCTAGAGCTTTTGTGTTATCCGACATGTGGGTCATGAAGTCAGTCCCCTGGGCTACCGGGTTACCCGGGTATCTAACTGTGTTCAGGAGGTCAGATAGGCAGTCGCTCCTTGTAAAAAGTAAGTAATGCATCCGATTACACTGGAAGCTAGTCCCAACATAGTTAGGCACAGCTAGGCAGATGATGATATGGTAGTCATTTAAGATCTCAAACACACAAACCTTACTGTACTAAGTAACTAAGAGATCTTTTCTTATTAATTTATCATTAGAGTTACGATAGCTTTTGTGTAAACACGATGTAAACACAAACAGTCTCTGTGTGGTCCTGAAGGCTCTTATTACGATGATGTAATGGTACTTAATTGCTCGTTAACCACTGACGTGATTACATAATACCACAGTTATTACGTTTCACGGTGAATGCTCAGCAGTTTTCGAAGTTGGTAATAAACTTGTGACGGATGGATGGCATAGTTAAAACTGAACTTGAGTAAGTATGGAGTACGGAGGCTTAATACAAAAAAACGACTAGGTATCTGTTTAGCCGTACCTAAGCAAAACGAATACTTGCTTGTTTACAGCGGTAGGCGCGATATACTTTTTTAATATTTTAAAAATATCTACTTTGATACTGCGAACAACAGAACAGTTAATTACTTAATACAAACAGTTTAATTACTTCTAGCAGGAGAACATACCGACGTCAGCAAAATGTTTTTGTTTTATACTTTTGCTATTGTCTCAAAACTCTTTTGGACTTTTAGCACTGAGGAACTTTGTTATTTCTATATTTTTTTAGGTACCTATAAGAATTTATATCAAGTTGTTTGAGATCGATATTTTTTATCTTTAAGTTGAGGAGGAAATTCCAGTAAAAAAACATGCCTTGGTGGTATTCACGTGTCAAAAAGATTTGGATAAAAGCTACTCTATCGCATTAGTAAGTTCGTGCTAGGCATAATCATGATACGTCTAATTCAACCTTTTTTTGTAACTTTTTGCAAGCTCCATTTATGTCAGGCACTTCCTTGATATCAAATTGTTTGTAATTACCACGAATTGTTTAGTTTTTGTTAGTTAACGATGTGTTATTGATGTTATTTAATCTTTGTTTATTAAAGCTCAATGAACAGCATATGAACAGGTTGTTTTAATATTAAATATGGCCGACAATCGTGCAGTTGTCAGTGAAGACTGGCATTTCATGTTCTGAGGTGTTAAATAAATGAACAATGAGGATGTTCGTGAGGTTCAATTAATCACAATTACTCATGTATTGATTAATTATAATTATGTATATCGATTTGTTTGTTTAAACTACTGTTTGGTTCAAAAATATTTTAATTTGTATTCTCAAACCGAGGCTTGCACCTGTTAAGTCTGAGTTAGATTTGCAAATCAGAGGTTCCGTATTTTGGGTTTTTTTCGTCAACATGATGTTTAACAAATAACACCTGATGTAAGTACATTAAAAATTTACATGCAAAACTTTTGATGATTTCAGGAAGTGTGCGTTGTTTTTTAGCCGAAAACATTCAGGGACAACATCCCAATTCGTCGGCCGCAAGGAAGTACCATTTTAGCGGAATCACGTTTAAACGTTTATTATCTTTTTTAATTGATAAACAATTACTTATGAGTGACGTCACGATTATATACTTTTTGGAATGATGTACACAAGAGCAAGTCACGTAAAACGTGTTTATGTAATATTTCATTATTTTAATATGCACGTGAATGTATAATTTTACAAATGGGGAAGTTGTGAGACCTTGAACTGTGACTGTTTTAAACAGAGGTTATTTACTATTTTTTTAAATAGTTTCACGAAAAAAAAGTGGCTGAGTGTGAATAAGCTATATTTATGATGGAAGGTTTACTTTATCAGATTCCTTAGTGTTCCTACATTCGCCCTTTTTCGGTGTCTCGCGAATTATGATTAAAAAGCAGTCCGAGTTTGAGAAGCTGTTTATAAGAGTTTGTTTGTCAATGAGAGAGTGGTTCTGAAGTACAGAATATTACATAAGAATAATAATTTTCAAAATACTTACGATGACATATTCGATTTGTTTCTCTGCTCGATTTCCAGGCGGGAGGACTTGGTGACCGAATTCCTGAAATTGTAAAAAGCAACGATTTAATTTCAATTCAAATTTTGGAATATCGGAAGACTGTCTCGAAACGTACACACGTCTAAATTGAGAATCTCCTTCTTTTTGGGAAGTCGGTTAAAAATAATTTATGACGAACTTTGCACGATAACAATACTTTATTGTCATGTACCTAAGCATCTACTTATTGGGTTTTATGGTGCCGAACCCTAAAAAACTAATGTCACTTCATAGGTAGCTATAAACAATATAGATTCGACATCATAGATATGTAATGTACTTATAAGTACCAGAAGTATGTTTTTACGTATAAACAATGCGTATTGTGTTATAAAAACAGTGTTGAAAAACAGTTTTTTTTCGTCAGCAGCGTTTTTATGGAGATAGGTAACTATAATGTCATCACAATTATTCGTATGATGATGGTTCCTGTGATTTCAGTATCCAAAGTCCTGGGTAAGGGATTTCTTAACTTCTTAAAAAAAAAACTTGGGAATGATGGAAAGTGAAAGAAAGAAGATAAACTCGAAATCATCATCTACCTATCCTTTTCCTAACTTTTTCAGATTTTCATGAAGATTGCGAGGGGATTTAAAGTAAGTAAAACACACTCATACGTAGGTATTGAAAGAAAATAGTTCAATGCCAGAAGCGATAGTCAAAGAGAAACTCGAGTTTCTTTTGTCAATTCACTTGACGATTTCCGCAGGATTTTTAAAAAAAGGTGACAAAATCGCTAAAATTAAAAACTTCTTTGTCTGATCCATTAAAAAAATACTCACATACAAATAAGGTTCCATGAAAACTTCGTAAATATTGCTCTGATAATCTTCGATAGCTGGTAAGGTCTTGATAAGAAGATTGCGTCCATACCCCGGTATACCTTGGATAGTCTTTCCGTTTAAAGCAGCCAGTAGCCATAAGAACTGGCCGAAAAACACATGGAGTCTTAAATTCATTTTTAACAATAACTTATTAGTATGTTATTTATGTAAATTTTTATATAAGTATTTAGTTTTTTCGCGTGTGAACTTCTCAAGCGGCTGAGTATCAATGATTTGCCTCCTAAGGTTTTGTGCTGGAAATGATGTTCTTTTTTAGAGTTCCGTCAGTGTTTTGTAGAAAAAGGTTTCTTTAAGAATTGTGTTGTTAGTTGTGTAACTTATATTGGAGCTAATTACAAAATATTCTGATTTTAGTGGCAAGAGTTATTAATGAATTTCAGTAACCTTTGGTAGGCATACCTAATAGCATGTTCCAGGTAGCTGTTCCAATTACTAGTGATAATGTCAAAGTTAGGTTAAGAATTAGACTAATTCATGTGTAGGTATAGCCTATTTTCTCAATTAGAAAGTTTGTTGTCTTTGTTTGGCACCAACAACGTTCTTAACACGGCTATCTCTCAATGTATTTTATTCAGGTGTCAATGTCTATTTTATTTTATTATAACAACATGATATACGGAACCAAATTAAAATTCGACTACCTATTGGTTTCCTTAATGAATAGCTTAATTCGAAGATACGGCAAATTGTCGTTGGTGGTGTTAACCAAGGCTCTATGATTTAACCGTGTGTTAAATGATAGTTTAGCCACGGCATTGTCCCGCCGGGACGTGGGTTCGTGCTCGTATGTTGAACGCTCATTAGCCACGAAGGTTGAACATGAATGCGGTATTAACTTGTTAATTAAAATTGTTTTAAAGTCATTTTACACTGTTTTGAATAGTTGGTTTTTTATTGTCATTTTATAGTTTTTTTTTTCGTCATGAATGCCAAACTTGCTGTATGCGAGATATGCCTCTGAAATGATATTATAAGGATGTGATGGTAATTATTTATCCCATAAACATTTTGTAAGTATATCTTTACGTTCCTTATTGCATGACACGTAGACTATCATTTTCTTGGCGCCTGACGGAGAATGGTCTTGGCAGTCATCATCCTCCGAGCCTTTTTCCCAAACTACGTTGGGGTCGGCTTCCAGTCTAAGCGGATGTAGCTGAGTACCAGTGCTTTACAAGGAGCGACTGCCCTATCTGACCTCAGCAACCCAGTTACCCGGGCAACCCAATACCCCTTGGTTAGACTGGTGTCAGACTTACTGGCTTCTGACTACCCGTAACGACTGCCAAGGATGTTCAATGACAGCCGGGAGCTACAGTTTAACGTGCCATCCGAAACACAGTCATTGGCGTCTAAGATATACTTAGAAAGTACATACAAACTTAGAAAAGTTGCATTGGTACTTGCCTGACCTGGAATCGAACCCGCGCCCTCATACTCGAGAGGTTGGTTCTTTGCCCACTAGGCCACCACGACTTAGAGAAAGGTCTTGGCAGTAAAGACTGCATAGTGCATACTCAGATATAGATATAGATTATTATGAAGGAGATACGTTTTTATTACAGGCGTTGAAGCAACACCTACGAAGCCATTCTTATACCGAGTTCATTTTCAGAAGAAACCTTCTTAGCAAAATACAAACAAGACCATAAACAACAAAAAGTTTTCAACCAAAATCCATAACTGTCCACACACGACGCAAGTTGAAATAAAAAAATAAAACCTATGAGATCTCCTCAGTCAGCGTGACAACGTCAAACTTCAAGAATAATGTTTTCGGATGACGGAGAGAGGCCAGCTAAGATGAAGTTGTGATGAATCGGAACTTTGTGTTCAACCACCAACAGGTAAAGACCTAGATTGTTCAAAAGTCTGTCATCAAAATTATGCTACTTTCTGTCGCAATCCAAAGATTAAAACATTATAACGGAGCTTACGTGGCTACATCTCTGAGGATAAAGTAACTATTTTTGAGTCTCAGTCCAAAGAAAACTTTATAATTGTGAGAAGACGATTTGTACGGATATTACAGATTAAGCTTCTGGGACAATAAACCTACTGATCAGAAAATGTTTTGTGGTACTTACTGTACGGGGTTGAGAATTTTTTAATATTATTTTACGGAGTAGGTGGTGGTTGTTCTAGAAGAGCTATTATACTGATATTAGGTAAAAAAAAACATGATGGTCCCTTTAAATGTTTTGCAAAACATTTTGTGATCAGTTTTTTTCCAACAGTGGTTGAGTGGTCATTGTTTGAAAGTTGAAGCTTAACATGAGAACGAATCATTTTCTGGGATCCATGAAGGTGAGTTATTAAAGCTAACAATGAAAGATAATTGTTTATAACTTACCAACTTTGAATCGCATTGGTTGAATGCAACAAAAATGATACAAAATTTTGTAGGTAATACTTTACGTTTGAGTTTATGGGCTCGGAGATCAAGTTGGCGTCGATATTTCCCGCAAAGCCTAGAGTTAACGATTTTAAATAAGTCTTTAGTTTACCTGGTGAATTTATGGTCTGGCTCATTCACATCTGGCTCGGAGCTGTTTTCTTTACTATGGGGGAGACATCACTGTTTCCCCTCTCCTTCGTGAAAGTAGTCCTCGTCAAATAACTTAGCCGTTATGAACTATTAACCTCACATATTTTACCACCCGCGCATAGCGATGATTTGATCGAAGGTTTTGACTAGCTTAAAGTCTCTGGTTGACTTCGGAAGGACAAAATAGTTTGACGACGTCTGTACTTTAGGGAAACCAATCTCCTGAACCTTGTGCTGTCTTACCAGGACAGGCAGAGTGCATGGTCGAGGACTGCCAGCACCCTGAACAGGTGGCTGTGGGGAGCTCTGTGCTGCGGAGTGCCAGGCGTACCCTGCTACTTCTGCAACTGCTGCGAAAGACTTGACGATGGCTCAGAGAGAGAACGGCCCAGAGTTAATCGTGAGTCCCAAATAGACAGTTACGTAACCAAGTTATAACAAACATAAGTAGATGCTCAGCAATCCGACGATGTCATCCCAATGTCCTGATTGGCTTCATCGGATTGTCGAATTTGAAGGATTACAGGGTACTCTCTTTAACAAATTCTGGGCCTTGCCAGCAAATCCCTGTAGTCCGAAGATTATGAAAAGAGAGCACCATGTAATCCTAATAATTATAGTTATGTTAAGTAGTCATGTAATGACATAGAAAGTAGGGATCCCGGACTCAGTATTCGCCAGGGATCGGATTACCGAGGGTCAAAGCAAACCTAGATAAACTGAGCTAACCAGGCAAAACTGATGAATGAAGCGGACACAGTTTTCATTCAGTTTTTGGATATACGATATTTTATCGCATGGAGCAGTTCCTTCGATATTATTGATGTCATAGAAAACGGCTAGTTTTTATTCTTATTGTAAGCGTATAAAGTGTGATTATACACTAGCTAGTGAGTCAACTGTTATCGTGAGTTGTGCATCATTGAACTATAACATTGATAAATTGCTAACAAAAGAACTTGGCTTTATTCACGTTTTACTAAATGATTTCCTGACATTCATTCAAGATGGTTAGTTTAATCGATTCAAGGTAGGTACTCGCGTAGCCAAGATAAACATATACTTACAACTTACATGGTTTGCAAATCTACAACTTTACATAAGGTTAGGTCAGGTCAGGACTATCCCCGATATACCTGAACATATTTTGCTGCAATTATTTTCGTTAGAGATGTTAGAAACTCAAACTTGATTGAACCTCTATAGATACCCCTGAAAAGATTGCATTGGTCATTACTATATCGTCCACTACTCCCACAGAGGCGACGGCAACTGCGGAGCGCGTGGCAAGGCCACATCGGCCGCACGCGCCATGCGGCCGCAAGCACACGCCGGAGACACTATCAGCCGTGCGGTACGCTCTCAACCAGCTCCAAGCCGAGCCCACGTCCAAGTCCGAGCTAAAAGCCTTGCCGGAATACTCACGACATTCGCCCGAACCCTGCTGAGGGCATCCTGTGTTCAGTCATACGCAGGTAGTGACTTGTGGCGAAAGTCTTCCCTTCATGGGGTACGTCGTAATAGCGTTACCTACGTAATTATAAGAATTTTGATTTATGCTTAGCTGTTTTGGGATCTGACAAAGTGACAACCCCTTTTTGAGCTCTATAGACCTCAAAAAGATGTTCTGTTTTTTCCGCTCTGCGCAATTATGTAGTCAGACATACCTCTAAGATTTTCTTACCGACTATGATTGACCCTTTCTATGACCATAGTTTGAAAGCATAGTTTTAACTGCCTTCCCAAAAAGAGAGGTTTTCAATTCGGTTATTTGTATTTTTTATTATTCAACACAGATTTGGTAACGAGAAAAGTCCCAAACAAAATAGTTGTCAATATTCTCTTTATAACATTACAAGATCATTGTATAGAATTGACTGATTCCCACAAGGTTGCTTACTAAATGTATTTACATAAGTTACGAGTTAATTTTATTGTAAATAAACGTATGTTTAAAAGAACTTAACAATAATTTGAAGAGACGTATCGTGAGGTGATATTTTAGTTATTTGGCAGCACGGGTACTCGATACTTTGTCTGTAATTAACAATTTAAATAGTTAAGGACTGATATAGGTATTATAATTTGTTCGAAACCAAAAAGAAATGGAACAAGCTCAAGTGTGTCGTTTATTGTTTATTTTATACGTTAATCATTGTACAGTGTTTTATATGTTTTGTATTCTTGTACTTTATTAGAAATAAAGTTTATTGTACCAGAACTATTGTTTTTTTAAGCTGCAATTTACGAGATTAACGTGACATCTTTTGCTAAAACGGGGTAACTAACTTTGGTAGGTAGGTAGCTGTTTTCCATCGTAGGTACTTTGTGTAATGAAAAGAAGACTTATAGAAGTGGTTCATTGTAGCGCTAAAAGATGGCGCTTACTTAAACTAGAGGCACTTAGTTGACTAAATGGTGAAAATTTATGAAAATGCGTAGAAGGTTGTACGAAAACTTGAATAAAATTAATAAATATCAACAGGTTTTGTATTTAATTATTTATTTTTGTAACTAAAACTTAAGTACCTAAAAAGTTCCCTGATGAGCAGGAACCCCTTTAAATGCTTCTTAAGTTTTTACGAAGGCTACTTAATTACTTACCAAGCATGTCTAAAGCCTAATGAGATTTATTAGTTCACATTTTCTCGCGCCTTCTCACGTGTTCTCAAGCTGCCATGTAGGTCATCAGTGATCAGCTGTACCCATTTGAAAGTAATTGCTATTAAACTGGCATTGACTAGTTGTCTTCGTGTCTTCACGGTCAGAGACTCTCAATAGTTAGTTAAACTTATCACGTATTACAAACTTCATAGTAGTTAGTGTTTTATTGGGCAGTGCAGTGTTGTGTTGGCTGAGAAAACCGTGTTATCAGTGCTTGTTTTTTAAAAGATCAGGGAGGTGAGTAGAAAAATATTGTAAGTACTTATTTGTTGACCTGTGAAGTTTAAAATGTCATTTAAATGAAGCACTTGAAGTCATTAAAATCGTAAACAAACTTACCAGTAGTTAGTTAGGTAGAGGAAGTAGTAGTACCTACTTAGAGGCATAATACCTACATTGGTACATTAAAAGTCACCATAAAAATGCGGAAGGAAAATCGTTAAAGGTAATCCATGTTTTATTAAAAAAGTCAATGATATTCAGCTATAAAGTTCTCTTTAAGACCAGTGTAAAATAATCTGTTTACCTATAAGTTTTAACAATGAACTCCACTTTCATGTAATTATATTTAGGTACAAATTCTACTGGAAATGAAAGCAGCGCAGAGATGACATAAAATCCTGTAAATAGGATTTAATCTTATAGATAGTTGCTTAGAATCTGGTTTGTATAACTTTAGTGATATTCAGTAATACATTTTTTTTATCATAAAACTAGCTTCTGTCAGCGGTTTCACCCGCATCCCGTAGGAACCACGGCACGAACCCGGATAAAAAGTAGCCTATAGCCTTCCTCGATAAATGGGCTATCTAACAATGAAATTTTTCAAATCGGTCCATTAGTTCTTGAGATTAGCGCGTTCAAACAAACAAACAAACTCTTCAGCTTTATAATATTAGTATAGGTAAGACGATTTACGGTGGTATCAAGGCAATCTCCTATATGCCTGCAAAAAGTCTCAACTTATTTTTCACCTTATATTAAAGGGTCAAGCCTTTTTTCACAATTGGGTACCGGGGTCTTTTTCAAAAGTCCCGCTGCTTATTTTAGTTTAATTTACTCTAGTCACGTATCTTGGTACTCTGGGCGTTAAATACGATGTGTCATATGCATAGAATTTAATACTTATTATGCTGTTACACATTAAGCGTATGTGCTAAAGAATGCAAAGTACGTATTATCCCCAGGTGTTCTTATTACTGATGTAGTGGTTAATAGAAATATTTGGTTCTGGTAGGTTTGTTGACAGGTTATAAATAGTCTTTACTGATTGCCAACTACAGCTTATGAAAAGAAAAAAAAACATGACAAACAAAAATATATTTTTTTAAATTTATATTTTGTTAAAAATTAAAACTAGCTTCCGCCCACGTCTTCGCCCGCGTATATTTCGGTTATATCGCGTTTCCAAGAGTCTTAAGATTCTTCAAAAGTCCCGGATAAAAACTATCCTATGTTCTTTCTCATGGTCAACTCTGTCTCTGTACCAAATTTTAATAAAATCAGTTAAGTGGTTTAGACCTGAAAGCGTAACAGACAACAGACAGAGTTATTTTCGCATTTATAATATTAGTAGGGATAGTAGGGATTAGTAGTCGCCCGTGTCCTCGACAATAGGTAATAGAAGGCAACACTGGGTGGGTTTTAGCCGGTAAGAGTCCGGCACACCCCCTCCACCGACCCCCAGGTGGAGGGAAGTCCATGAGGATTTTCCCCCTGCAAAAAAAAGTATATAAAGGGATACTTACAATCTAATGTTAGATATTTAAAATTCTAGATCGTTCTAGATTTATATTATCATCATTCATAGGTGAGATGCGAGTTTCTTGCGTAATTGCTCCAGATGTAGAAATTGCCTTGTTATTGCGCAAGGCTGTTACTGGGTCAAGTTCATCAAGTTATGTTATTGCTTTAAGATCTATTTGTACATAGAAAGGTCAATGTACGCCGCGGGCTAGACATAAGTCATCAGTAAGCTAGTTTGGTTCTAACATACGACTTTTCATTAATCAATAGTAAACGGCTCAGGGTTTATTTCCAGAGATTTTTAACCTGTTTCATTTGTATCTGAAATTGAACCAAAAGTCGTTATCAAAACATTGAATCGCAAATGATTGAACACATAGGTGTGCGATATCCCAAATAATCGAATGTTCGAAGTCGTAGGTTGTCAAAACATCAAGAATTCAAGACATCGAATGACAACTATATTTTTATCCCACCATCTCGGTGGTTAAAACTTCTCAAAGGGAGTTCATGAGTTCATGAGAGGAGTACATAAGTGGAGTACATAAGAGGAGTACATAAGAGGAGTATATAGAATGTATATAGGAGGAGCACATAAGAGAGAACATAAGAGGAGTTCATAAGGGGAGTACATAAGTGTACCTACATAAGTGGAGTACGCAAGTGGAGTGCATAAGAGAGTTCATAAGACTACATAAGTATTTTTACATCAAAACACTATAGTTAGGTACTTTCCGCCAAAAGTTTCACTAGCCTACCGCACCATGTCTCGTCAAAATCTATTCCACTCACCAGCGCCGAATAAAAAATTGATTGTGATTCCGTCGTCTACCACTGGGCTACCTAAAGGTACAAGTTGGCAGCCGACCGCAGGTGACAACTGCAGACCAACAAAGTCTTAAGCGTTTTATAATATACTAGCTTTCGCCCGCGGTTTCACCCGCGTTTCGTAGCCGGATGGTGACAAAAACTATCCTAAAACCTTCTCCCGGGTCTAAGTTACCACCACCCCTCTAATTTTCAGCCAAATCGGTCAAGCCGTTTTCATGTTATGTCTTGACAACGGAAAGCGGGTTTCATTTTTATATGTATAGATAGATTACCAAAGATTAGCGAGCTTTTTTAAGGCTTTCTGTCGGTGAAAACTTAAACGTGTTTAAGTCATAAGTAGGTACTGGAATGGCGAGTGCTAATGTCCAGATGGCCTTGAAATCAGGAGCAACGTGCTAACGAATACCTATGTATAGAAATTGTTGGGTAACTGGTGTTCCACAGGGGATAAAAACTATTATCTATAAACTGGTTTATTCTAGTACCTACTTGCTGAAAACAGGTTCTGCTTGAAATGTATCTGACTTAAAACAAAATTAGGATCACTATTAATATGAGGCTAAAGGAAAAGTCTAGCAACCAGGCTTACGAACATTGAATTACCCTGGTTGAGAACAGAAAAAGGGTAGAACAAATTACGGTATATTATAAAAATAAAACCGTTTAAAAATAAAATAAGCTTTATGCAATCAATTTTCAAAACCAAATTGTCAATGGTTTTTTACAGAGTTTGACAATTAAGTTCAGATCAGCTTATTTAAATACAAAAATGGTTTTAAATGTCAGCTCTAGTTTGCTTTATTTATTACAGATACAAAATTAGTGAATAGTTACTAAGTAATTTGTTTAAGTTCAACACTAAGCCACGTAGCCATTTGGATGCATACAACCGATGTACTAGTACATACGTACTTACAACATTTCAACCTCCATCAAAATAATGAACATTTGTCAGCCATTGGCTCTCACTCAAGATACCTAACAGTTTTGTAATTTGAAAAAACGGATAAAAAAATCACGTTGTATGGGAGCCCCCAAAATATTTATTTAATTCTAGTTTTCAGTATTTGTTTATGAAGCGGCAACAAAAATACATTGTCTGTGAAAACTTGAGCTCTCTAACTATCACGGTTCATGAGATACAGCCTGGTGACAGACGGACGGACGGACAGAGGAGCGAAAACAATAGGGTCCCGTTTTACCCTTTAGGTACGAAACCCTAATTATGCATTTTATTGTTATCCCATCTTGCTTGTTCATTGAGGTTTGAGTTAAATTCTACTTAAGACAGTTTCGTTTCATATTTTTAAATTCAGTTCTTGGTCACCAGTTTCTCAAAGAGGTTATGTTTATGCAGTTTATGCAGTTCATTGCACACCCAGGTAACAATTAGTTGGGGTTTCACACATAAAAAAAAAAGTCAATTATATCTAAAAGGAAATATCGCGGGGAATCCTTTGTGTAAATTTTTATGTGCATGCTTCAGATAATTGCATATAGGCATTTGGTACCTGCATTGATTGACAATACGGGGCTAATGTGCATAAACTAATTAGGTACTACATTTAAATATTAATATTATAAAAAGGAAACATTTTTTTTATCGATTTGAAAAAATCTTTCACTGTTAGAAAGCTAGATTATCCCCGTGTAACATAGACTACTTACCTACAGGTATTTTGTCCAGGTACATGAAGGCGGGTGAAGCCGCGGGAAAACAGCTAGTAAAGTAATAGGTAAACAGGCTGAAGACGTATTTTCATCACTTTCGTTTTATTTTCTGTGACTTTGCTTAAAATCATACATAAGGTTATCTATTTGTTACGTATGAGCAGATTGTCTATCATCATCGAATGAGTAATTTTGTAAACATTGACCCACCCAAAACAAAAATGTGAAAGACTGCCAAGTTCGATAATATGGGAATGCTTCGCCTATAAAAGAAGTGAGATCTGAATAAGTACCAAGTTCCATACACATACCTCAGTTAAAAATAGTTACTTTTTAATGATGTTACTTGGCATATTTAGTTGCTTGGATAAATTTAGTTCGTTTTAGTTCCTTAGGGGTATAAATTTACACCGGGTATAAAACACCTTCATTATTTTGAAACCGACTCACACTTGGCCATTTTCAGATTTTTCCCTTTACCTTGACATAAAGACCTACCTCCATGCCAAATTTCAAGTCAATACGACCATTGGAAGTGGTCTAGGTTTTTGATGAGTGAGTCAGTCAGTGAGTGTATAGTAAAAATAGCGATTTTCTGACGTCAATATCTCAAGACCTACAATAGGTACATTAATGAAATTTTGTATTTTAGATAAGTGAGGGGGTCTCAACAGATACTAGAAATTTGATATGCGTAAATAAAATAGATTTTGAGTTACAGGGGGGTCGAATTTGGCCCGAAATGGTTCGTGTAATATAACCCACGGCCGGTGTGTCGCTTTTTTTGCTCGAACTTGGCGGACACACTGCCGTGTGTCTAGATAAATATGTACATTCATAATCCAATTTTTTTAACACTGTTGCTCTCATCAGTTCGTTTGACGTCGATTGATGTCGATGATTTTTGACGCCGTTAAAAAAAAGGTAGGTATTTTATGTTGGTGGTCTTCTGTAACACGGTGACAAGGGGACAAACTTTTTATTTCTTTTCAAGTACCCGCATATTGCAAACTAAACGGTCAGCTCACAGTTGGAAAAATCTTTTTTAAAGGAAGTCTTGATTCCAATCAAATTCTTTTAGTTTGTCTGATCTTTGTAATGTTGGATACTCAACCATTCATCTTCATACTGATTATGAGCCCAAACTAGCTATGGTCCGACTAAAAGTTTGCACTGTGCTACTCTTATACTTAATATTATAAAGCTCAAATACTTGTACGTTTGCTCGAGGCTCGAACGTGATAATTTCAAGAAGTATTTATCATCATTTATCTGGATCTTTTGCGTGACTCATTTATCGAGATGTGCGGATTAGTTCCTATGGGACGTGGGTGGACACTTGTAGTAATAATGCAAGCTTTTCTAGTTATTGCCTACAGCGGTTAAGGAAAACTAAATAGTTTTTTTAGATAGTAGGTAAGTACTGTTTCAGGGTTCCACAATGAGCAATATCCAAGATCTCAATAGTAAAATTTTATATGTCATTTTAATTCAGGAAAATGGACTGTTTTAAAATACCTCATATCAGTTTTTTTTCAGAAGTAAGTACCTATTTCTTTTAATAGTAGCGGCTAAGAAAAGCTAGACTTCTGTACCGTGAAGGGAACATATAATTTTTGTTTTGTTGTGTCGAAATAGTTAAACATATCTACATTAGTACCAGATACTTATTTTACATCAGGAACTACAAGAATTAAGTAAAATTAAGTACCTTCATTTTGGGCTGCGGGATTGTTCTAAAGAGTTACCGCGGCCCTGGTACATAAAAGGCCTATGACGGAACACGACGGTTTTTTGTCAGTAAGAGTCTGACACTCCCTCACCGCTGCTAACCCACAGGGGGAGGGGTCATTTGATGATTTTGACGTCGTTAATTCCTTCGCTTTCAAAAAATGTTGAATTTTCATATTATGCTCTGTGCCGTCATAGTAAAGCTTTTATGACCAGGTCATCATATCGCAGGAATGGAAAGAATAGTTTTCCCTGAGGAGGGAACATGATAGAGTATTTCCCAAGCTGATGCGGCTGCTGTGCTCGAGGTCTCGGGTTCGATTCCCGGGTCGGGCCGAAATCGCTTTGTGGGTTTTCTTCGCTTTCAAAAAGCAGCTCGTAGTCTGAAAGTTGGTGATTGATTCACCCGTGCATCGGAGCACGTAAATGTCGGTCATGCGCCTGATCTCTTTCCGGTCGTGTCAGATTGCCGTCCCATCGGGTTATGAGATTGAAAGAATGGGGAGTGCACCTGTGTCTGCGCAAATGCTCGTGCACTATAATACGTCCTGCGCAGCTGGCTGATCTCCTTAAAAGGCCGTGGACGCCATTATTTCCCAAGAATTTTCCTACCGCTACCTATCTAGGCTTATCGAGCTACAGGTGTGATGTCTGTCAATCAATTGGAATCGATAAGGATTCGAAAATGGAAATTCATGATTTTACATCATAATAATATACAGTGGAAATTGGTACATGAAATCTTATACAAAACAAATAACTAATATTTTACAAGGCCCGGTTATTTTAAAAACGAACTTATTCAAGATAAAAAGCGATCAAAATTGATGACCTTATCCTGCAGAGAAGCGGTTTGATTAATTTAGGGAACCATGTTAGGTACCTATAGTTAGGCTTGAAAAATAAAAATATACTGGTTCTTCCCTCAGTTTAGAACATCCAAACAATTTTCCTTGTTACTTTTCATTAGTCGTGACTGTTACAATACAGATGAATGCAGAAGGTGAAGAGAGTATGTCTACAGCTAGTCCCGTCTGTTCTCAAACTCAAACTCCACGTGACGTGACCTGTATTTTACTTATAACTTACCTACCCGTTTTATTTAAAGTAAAGATGGATTTCGGAAAAACTGATTATCATTCATTAATAACCTACATATTATATGAAAGATAGATAAACTGCTCATATTTAAGCGTTTGTCAGATCGACAAATAGTTTGCCAATATCGTCAACCTATCTAAGAAATAAATGAGAGTGGTACTTCTGTAAATTTACCCGCACTATAGTACCGGCAACTGAGTATATATCGTGTTTGTGTGTGTCCCAACTCGGTAGTATCCTGCACCGAGCAAACCGGCTCATTCACCGCTGATCTTTGCCCAGGTAAGTCGCTTATTATGTTAAAAACATTATTATTTATCACACTACTTGTTTACGTAGCGAATAATCTAGTTTTGTGTTTTGTTTAATCTGTTTAAACGTTACTTTGATTCCCTCAATTGCGAGAACGTAGCGTCACGTATGATTTAATAGAGCGTCTGTTAAGATTATTCTAGAAGATGCCTATTGTAGCGAGTAATATGTAAATAATTGTAGTTATCTTAATGTTTCAACTAGCTTATTTAAGTTATAAATAGTTCTTATTTTTGAGTAGCGTTGTTTACGTTAATATACTTAGGTACCTAGGATGGAACCGGTTTTTGCGCCATAATTTCCATGAAGGCCATGATTGTATCGAATAAATAAGACGTTGGTTTGTTTGTCAACAAAACAAATGATTGTCAGTATCGAAAGTCATTGTAGAAATGACATAATTAGTCATCAGTTATACGATAAGTTTTATTTTCTTTGGATTTAAATTAAAATGTAAGTAATTACATAAGTACAGGGTAGGTATTAATAGATAAATGGTGTCCAGATGATTATTTATTTATGAATGCTTTTATCAAAGTTAATGATGGCTTCTCTTCCTTAATTATACATTTGGCCAGAGCTAATCAGTTAATTTATTAGTTTACTTTCTTTTTATTTTATTATTCTTATTTTACTGATGAAATATTACGAAATACTGACATTATGTATATTATCTAATCGGCTATCGAGACATGATTATTATCACCACATCTGAAGAATTCGATAAGATTTTTGGTCATTTCATGTTGAGATGCCAAAAATAAGACTTGCCATTCATATTTCACTTTTTCATTGTCAACTTGAATTGCAGTTTGTCCAGATTTCAAGGAAAGCAGGAAAGATAATATTTTCTTCTTTACGGTTCAACAACCGCTAAGTTTAAATATCTATATGTCTGTTGTAAAATGATTTATTAATAACTAGCTTCCGCCCGCGGCTTCGCCCGCTTAGCGTTGGGTTATATCGCGTTTCCAAGAGAATTCTTCAAAAGTCCGGGATAAAAACTATCCTATGTTCTTTCTCAACGTCAACTCTATGTCTGTACCAAATTTTATTAAAATCAGTTCAGTGGTTTAGACGTGAAGCGTAACAGACAGTCATACAGACAGAGTTACTTTCGCATTTATAATATTAGTAGGGATATTATGATATTCAAATTGGATTTCCTAATCACCCTTAAAGAATGTAACGGTTTTTGATTTCTAAACATTTTTAATTTACTTTCGTGAGTAGGTACTCTAAGTCTCATCAGTAGATTTCTAAGGTCCTAAGGAGATCATAAGCATACAGATAAGAACACACACAAAACATATATTTTATCATTAAAAAAAAACTACTTTATTCATGTACCTACTTACTTATACATAAAATATAAGGAGCAAGTATAAAACCCACAAGTTATTCTCTTCATATGGATCATGTTTAGTCTGTATTACGTAATGGTTGGTTAATGCTGAGTTCAAACACCGCTGCGCAGGCGCACATGTCAGTTACCATTTGTCAATTTGATATGTAAGGTATCAACTTCTCGTTTGTTGTTATGATAATCTAGCTAGTCCATATTTAAATAAAAATACCTGTTTGCCTACTAAACAAAAAAATATGTGCAACTACTGAACTAATAGCGACACTTAAAATATTACACATTTTTTTGATAGATATTTTCTGTAACTTGTATTAAAAATGATCGCGTTGTCATTAAGTTTGGAGAGAACTTTAAGTACGGCGGATCGTTTCTAAATTGTACGCATTAAGTTACGTATAATGAATCGTAAAGTATTTCTGTAGTCATTGTACGAGCATTATTCTGTTTTTTGCTAAACGTAGGCAGTCTTTTGTTTCATTGTATGGATTACATACATAATAAGAGGGATTAAATTGCAAAAACTATAAGTTTTCAAGGTAAACTGATTCATTCAAGTAAGATTAACTTCTTAATGGAGGTAGTTAGGACAAATGGTGATCTAGGATAGGATGCCAAAGATGTTCAAATAGAACCCGGTACCAACCAAATTAACGTGCCTTCAAAAATGCCTTGAGGACTTCGTCATGTCCATATGATCACCCATCGATCGCGCCATGCCTTGCTTAACCTTTAGATCTATCGACTCGTGCAGTTGTTACTTAGTTACGAGTTCCTCTAACTTTATACTTAGGCTACAACTCACCAAAAACACTTTGAAAGTCTAAAAACCCAAAAAAATACTGAATGAACCGGTTAGTTTTTAATGCATTAAACATTATACAAAAAGTTCGATGATTGGGGAAGATAAAAACAAAAGTCAGTCTTTATTTGAAGTCAACAGGATAATTTTGAATTCGTATTTGTTATGCAATATGCAAAACTTGATTCAAAGTACCTACATAGGCACCTTAGACAGATATTTTAAACCATGAGTCGTAAAGTTAGTTTTGAGGTTATTTAGCTAAACGGCACAATAAAAATTGATTGAGGTAAAACGTGTAAAAAGGGTTTGCTCATTTATTTTCAGATAATTTGAAGATGTTCAAGACTTTGTTTTTCGTGGCCACGGCCGTCGTTGTGGCGTCAGCTGCCGCTGTTGACCAGGTATTTTATTCACATTTCTTGTACTTGCACATAATATCATCCCATTCGAGCAAAAAAAATTACCTCGCTTCAAGAGAAGATATACCTAGCGCCATTCCGGCACAAAAAATATTTTTCCATTATGACTGAAAGAAAATATCCTAGAGGTAAGTATTTATAATTCAATACATAACCATTATGTACTCGTACATCTCCTAAAAGCACAGTTCACATGTTTTGAATTTTGAATTACTTCCTAGCACTGGGCAGACTCAAGGATATTATCAAATGCAAACTAAACTTAGCAACATAAAAAAAATACTTAACCAACTAAACCGTCATTCCAGGAGGTGACTCGCGCCATCGTCCGTCTTGACGGCGACGGCGTCACCGGCGCCATCACGTTCACGAAGCAAGAAGACGGCAACGTGCGGATTACCGGCACCGTGTCCGGCATGGCTCCCGGCCTGTACGGCTTCCACGTCCACGAGACCGGAGACATCACCAAGGGCTGCGGGTCTACTGGCGGACATTTCAACCCTAATGGCGTAAGTAGGCGGTTTGATGTTGAAAGAGATCATGAGGCACGCAGAGATTGGAGTAGTCCAATCTGTAAATATTTCAATCAACTTTGGAGCTTACGTTCAAGAGATAAACCCTCATGGCCTTTCTACAAAAACTTTAACATCTGTTTTACACTTGTCTAAAAAAATGTGGCTCCAAAATGAACAACGTCAACGTCATAATTTGACATTTTTTTAGACAAGTCTTAAACTGACGTTAAAAAGTTTTTGTGGTAAGACGGTCAGTGTCAGAAAGATCCATTAAAGTTAAAGCTTCATTAAAATCTATTGCTGACACGTTCTTTGTCAACGAGATAAGAAGTGTTAGCAATAGATTTAAAGAAGGTTTAATTTTTATGGACCTTTCTGCAACTGACGGAAAGTTGAAAATCTGTTAAACAAAGACAGATTGTACTAATTTGATATACTGGCGTCTGTGCATTGAGTAAATGAGGACCCAAAAAACATATTCCTAAATACTGCAAAAACACTAATCAACCATTTTTTCGATTTCAGAATGACCACGGCCATCCTCATGACGAGAACCGTCACGTAGGAGATCTTGGTAACATTGAGTTTGACGGATCCAGGACTGCCAATGTAGACTTTGTGGACCACCAGATCAAGTTGAGCGGCCGTCACAACATCCTCGGCAGGGGTCTGGTCCTGCACGCAGGCACTGATGACTTTGGCAGGACTGATCACCCTGACTCCAAGAAGACTGGAAACGCCGGAGCCCGTGCTGCCTGCGGAGTTATTGGAATCCTGTAGGGCTTTCTTTAATTTGTAACTTTAAGATGTTGACGAGAAATACTGGCTACGTGTCCAAGGGATTCATATATTTTTGCAATGGGAGGGACCATTCTTCTAGAATATTCTAGACCCTCTCGGAGAATTGCTAAAATTGTCATAAGTTTTTTTTTTATTTAATATTTCCCGCGATAGTTTGCATAGAGTTAACTGTGCGGTTTTAATCTGGTGCCATTATTTCTCGGTTAACATCTATGGACTGCATATCTGTGTACTAATCCTATCACATCCCATTCTACTAACTCGCTTTGAGAATTCAAGACATCTTTGTAACACCATCACAAACAATGCTTTTGATAATTGAATAACACCTGTGTTCTTTCTCCTATATGTACCCTCTAAAGGAACTAATGTACAAATTAATTTGTAGTATAAGCACCTACTTCTAAAGAATCTCCGTAGAGTTTGTTTAGGATAGCATAGATATTCGTTTTCTATTTTTATACTTTTATGTCATCGACTGA
The DNA here is from genome assembly GCF_030705265.1 of Helicoverpa armigera. NCBI lineage: Eukaryota > Metazoa > Arthropoda > Insecta > Lepidoptera > Noctuidae > Helicoverpa > Helicoverpa armigera. The sequence goes on from NC_087128.1 coordinate 1,514,004, forward strand.
CAGGTCTCGTCGAATCAATGTTGATTTCTGTACTGCCAAATTTAATAAAATTGTCTTTATAATTGTTGTTTTTATTTGTAGGTCCGTATTGTATTACGTTATAGCTTTACTCAGTTCTAGTAAGAATGTATCAAGTACTAAAAGTTTTGCTGTTCTTATCTTGACTCAAAGTTGTACGTGTTTCCTAATTGATATTATGCCGTCTGATGTTAATTTTGCAGAAAGTAGAACTTTTATCCACACAGTAGAGTCAAAATCTGGCACCACCTCGTTTCCACCCAGAGGAAGGCATTTATTAATTTATCAATCACCATTTTTTTACGTTCAGAGTACCATAACAGCATAAATGAGTTGGATGCAATTGATTTATATGAAATCAAAGGTTAATATAGTTTTTACATATTTTTACCGAAAAATGGAAATATTCACTTTTTACAAGCTTAGCTGCTGAAGATGGAGCTGTTCAAAATATATTTCTAGTGGCAGACCAACAGATACCCACTATTGGTTAACACTTAGCAATAGAAATAATGATGTTCAAAAGGATATTGATGCACCTAACATTATTAAATAGCAATAAAATTATATTTCCAGTTTACCCTTGAAAGCGTAATTGAAAGTCCGATGAAGGATATTTCAAAGTAGTATAGGTAATTAGTCAATAAACAGAGTCTCGTTATAATACTAATGACGTCTAGTTCGATTTATAGCCTCACGGGCTGTTTTCAGAGTCACACAGGCGCACACTTTCTATTCCCTCACTCTCATAGTCCGATAGGACAGCAAGCTGACAGGACCGTAGAGAGGGTAGCGATCCTGTTGGGGCTGCAGGATTTGGAGGTTACCTATTTGATGCCTACCCTAAAAAAAAAAAACAAAAGAGAGAGAGTAGCGATTTCTTAAGAAAACTGTTATTCCGTTTCTCCACCGACGCCGTCACCGGCATGTCCGTTTTGGGGGTGGAATTTAATATCGGCGGCTGAATGACAGCGCTCGGGTGACGGCCGTACGGCGGACACACGCCCATAGTAAATGTATGTATCGCCAAATCGGCGCTGTCATCTCGTTATCGGTGACGGTCCGGTGACGACGGCGGTGGACATAGGACAACACTATGTAGCTTGCTGGCTAGCTGTAGGTCCTGCGCC